>NC_058047.1:14965000-15135000 GCF_020085105.1 Siniperca chuatsi
ACTATACAATATAAAATAACTTGTACAAAACAATTATACCAGGATCAGATTTTGATACGTCAGTATAGCAGTGTAAGTTATTTTTTCTTCAGCTTATTATTGACCAGTGGATATTTCTGTATATGAATGCTGTAGTTGAAAATGATTTTGCTGGATCGCACCATCACAGTGTGAAATTTGTATTTCAAGAGGAGATTTTTTTCTGAGGAATCTCATTTTAAACAGAATAAAAAAGGTAGCGAACCAAAATTAAACAAAATAATTTTACAAAGCATCAGAGCATACTGACTTAATTGTAATAAGGACGTTCATCTATTGTGTTGAAATTTGTTTGCTGGACTATTGAGTTTCCCCGTATTGATGTGTCTGTGTCACTCATCTCCCCATGTACCAAAAATACCATTCGACACCAGGGTGAGAAAGTAGTTCAGCCTCAGGCCTAATCAATGGAGAGAGGCTTTTTGAGGTTGTTTACGACCACGCTTTTGGTCCATGATGCACAAACCCAGCTGGCAAATAAAGTGCGCTTAGAGGACGGCAATTTTGTTTGATTTCCAGAGATTTGAACACGAAAATGTACCGTTATTACTGGGCCTGTCATCAGCATGGTTGAAAAGTTGCTAGTGTATTTCAGGAGGAGCCTTACAGTATTCTTGAGCACAAATTTATCTCCTCATTGCTCCAGTCTCCATTTTCCTACTTAAACAGAGAGACTCCATCAGTTCTAAATCATAAAACCAGAAGCTGAGATTGTAAAGGCTCTGTAGAGTGATTTAAGTGTTATAACAGCGTTCAGTGGGTTTGGCTATGGATTTGGAGATCAAACTCAGAGGTCTTGCACATGGCCAAAGAACCAGTTCAGTTCCAACCACAAAGTAGGCCAATGCAATGTATCCCACCCAGCCATACGTAACTGCTGCCCAAGTGATCCATGTGAGGTCTATATGACCTCTATTGTAAGACAAGCTAGGATTCAGTCAATTTAATAGAGAGAAATGTGTTGTTCGTTTGAAGTATTGAAGATACTCATATATGATTACAGTGCTGTATATTTATATACTGGATTATTAGATAAATTGAGGTATAGGCTTAATATGTAATTTTCTTCTGCTTGTGTAGTGGTATAGATTACATAGTCATTTCAGTTCTTCAACTTATATATTTTTAAAAGCTTTTAAATATCTCAGTTGCACCATATGCGGACACTATGAAGTCTTTTTCTTTGATAAGACTAAGTGGTAGGAGAAAAGCAATAGAAGTGTCTCCATTATACATCTGCCATTTTCAAGTCATGGTTTGAGTATAAAAATTGTAATGTGGCATTGACGGATGTTTTACATAGGTTCTTATGGTTACTACACATTGTATTGCTGACTTTTGATGGAGCTATGCTGGAGTGCATTGACATGAACTCAAGATTGGCTGTCAAGTCCTGTTTCTAACATGCTGTGTTTCATTTTTTCCACCTGGGCTTTTTCTCTCAAGCCAACATCTCTGATAAATTGTTTATCACCTTAAGCGTTTCTTTTTGACTCCAGAGAGAAAAGGGGCTGCAAAAATGAAATATGGCAGAAACCTATCATATCTGAAAGCCTTTTTTTATGCCTATTGGTCACATGAGAAAGTTTGCTGTCAAAAAGAGCAAGTACAGGAAAAAAGATCCTTCCCTGATGATTGTATGCTCCCAAACAAATAAAGTCTTATAGGCCAGCTGCCCTCCTCCATACAGATATATTCTTTTGTTTACCCTGAGCTCTTCACTGAGCACCTTAGAAGTAGTACTTTCACCTGATTGGTGTACAAATGGAGGATCAGGCTATACAAACTGACATTTATCTTCCTTTGTAATATACCACAGTAGTATTTCCTGGCGAGGGGCACAATACAGAATGCTAATCTCCTGCTATTGTAGCATAGTATTTAATCAGACAAAGATAATTGTATTGGTAGTTAATTGATGAAGCATCCAATAGGGTAAAATGAACTCAGCCTTTCAAGGTCAATATAGCAGAGCTGAAATCAGTGGCTTCAAGTAAACTGTTGCCACACAAATAACTTTTCACAGTATGAAAAAAAAGTGCTGTGTAATTATAAACAGCGGCACATATGGATCGGTCCGACTTGTCCAGGTGCCAAACAATTTAGTGCACGAGAAGTAGTAACGACATTCTTTTTTTCTTTCTCCTGTGACTGTGAACTAGACCTCATTAGGGAAATAGAGGCTTTGGAAACACTAACAGCATAGCCATCAACCAAGTTGCAGGTAACAACATCATTATTCAAAGAGGTGACAAAGTCACCACTGTATGCAAGGAAGCTGTAGTTATTATTCAGTGCCGCCAGTGTTAGTTAAAGTCAACAGAGGGGCAATCTCTTTAAGCTCTATGCCACTCTCCTCTAATACTTGATCAAAAATATCCCATATTTTGATTGGTATAGTTTATGTATGTAGTTCACTTTTAGTTTAAGTATGGCTCTTGTCATTGTTCACATTTGCAGAGCAAAAAGCCACAATATTGATTTCTTTTCTATTTTTCCCTACCCCCTCACCCTCGCTGACAGAAACACACACACACATAGACACACAAACATTTCTTTATTCCCAGCCTCCCAATAGCCTGCCCTTCGATTGTCAGCACTGCAAAGTAGATTAAATTACACTCATGTTGCACTGATGCTTGTTGTACTTTTTCATTTTGGATAGAAAAATGAGCTTTGCAAGTAAACCACAAGTCTCTTGTGATAGACTCTGCGATGACAGTGTGTTCCCATATTGAAAGGAAACACAGGACAGAAGGATGACAAAGAAAAGACTGTGGTGTCAGACTCTTTAAAAAACAAAAATACATTACAAAATAAATTCTTAATGGAGTTATATTTTTTTACAATCACATCAGCTGCCAGATTTGGTTATTAGTGTTGTATCAGTGTGCTTACTGAGCATAGACGGTCGTAGGGGATTACAATGCTCTAGACATTTTAGCCGACAAACTAGACTTTGCTGACAATTATCGATTTTCAGGACCAGTTAGGCATGGGGATGACATACTAGCACCATTAGCTCACTGGCGAGGTTGAGATCTGAAATGTTCACTCAATATACTGATGTATGTCAGGCTAGTAGTCCAGTGCATGGTTCACTATCCACATATCAGCATGATTCATCTCGCTAAACAGTTATAGCCTTTTGATTAAAAAAGAATGAACGTGCTCAAAAATGCTGCTTTTGTGTATATCCAACACATCCAGCTCTGATATCCTGTGTCTTCTGTCTTTCATACCGTCTTTCTCTGTGTCAGCCCAATTACACATCTCCCTTCGATTTGCACTGATAGAGCTCTTTCTCTCTCTCTTCTCCCTCAGGATTTAGTCGAGCTGCCCTGCCATTTGGCTTAGTACGGAGAGAGCTGTCATGTGAGGGTTACCCCATCGATCTGCGGTGTCCAGGAAGTGATGTCATAATGATCGAAAGTGCAAACTATGGCCGGACAGATGACAAGATCTGTGATGCCGACCCTTTCCAGATGGAAAACATCAACTGTTATCTTCCAGATGCCTTCAAGATCATGTCACAAAGGTAAAACTGCAGACATATCTGTGCAAAAAATGTTATCCCAAAATGAGGTATCTGCTAAAGTGACAGGATCCTTTGAAAATAATTACAGGGCTCAACAGTAACAGCAGCCTTGTTGCCCTGAGCAACAACATGGACCACTGTCAACCATTTAATTTTGTCTGGTTGCCCCTGTTGGCATCCATTTTTCCTGTGCTTAAAAAATCCTCCACATCCCTTGCCTTCGGAGTAAAATCTTCCGCCAAGGAGAATAACAGGGCTGCCGTCAGATTGATTTACTCCATTGAAAATAGCAAAACTGAATGCAAGTGTGGAGTAAAAAAAGAAAAAGGCATGGCCTGTCAGCATCAATAACCTACAAGACATTAATGTTAGCACCAACACTGAGACAGCTGAACCTGATCGAAAGAGAATAAGCAACTTCCATCAGAACTTGTGAGGTGAAGCAAGAAATCAGTCAGAGAGCACAGCAAAAAAAATCACAAAATTCACATTTCAAAATATGAACAAATTAACTTTTCAACAGCATTCTCAAAAATAAAAAGCTATTTTCAGTCTTTCCTTACTTGACACGATTGACAAACTGCAGATCTTACCCGGCTTGCAAGAGCTAATTATTCTGTGTATTGTAATTTACTCTGTTAAATACATTACCTTGCAATTGTGCACTCTAGATTAAGTGTGCTAACGTATCACTGTTAGCTTTGTTTTGCCGTATTAGTGAAGCTGAGCCACTTGCTCTTAGTGAAATCCATGTAATATGTGTGTGTGTGGGGGGGACGACGCAGTGTGTGTGTTACACAAAGAGACAGAGAGAAAATAAAGACATTTGTGTTATATAAAATATGTGTAATTTTTTAAAAATAAATATCAAATATTTGGACTCCATTTGGAGCCATTATTTCATTATATCATTATTTACCTACATCTGGCAGTTTAGCATTAGATGTGCTTCATTCGGAGTAGCAAGTACATTTCCTCAAATACTGTAGATGAGTCAAATTTTTAGGTACTTGTACTTTATCTGACTATTTCCATTTTGCTACTTAATACCTTACTCCACTACAATTGAGTGACAGATATTTAACATTTTCCTACACTACAATTATTTAACAGCTATAGTTAATAGTTCATTTTCATATTTAGATTTTACTGACAGAATATATGATCAGTTTATAAAAAATAATGCACTGTAAAACTGTAGATTAAACTACCCGACAGTATATAAAATGGTTAAATGTGCACCAGCTCGACCAACTACAACATTAAATTACTGCTTACATGTAAATGCATAAATTATATAATAGAATCAGTACTTTCACTTGAGTCAGATTTTGATTGCAGGACTTTTACTTGTAATGGAGTATTTTTATAGTGTGGTATTGCTACTTTTACTTAAGTAAATGATCTGAATATATCTTCCGCCACTGGCATTTCCTTAACTTTAAGACACTGACCTTCTGTGTTGGTCCTTTGGTAAATCCTGTTGGTCAGACTAAGGGCTGGTTCTTGGCAGGACTGACTTACAGATTGATCACTGACCACAGCGATGTCCCACATTTTAAAGTCACCGTCATTGTAGCTATCACTCATGTGCAAAGACGGATGATTTAGTGTGGAAAACAAACCCACGGAGGTGCATGGACTTGCGGGCACACACGCAATTCAGTAGGGTTCCACTGGTAACACCGTGTGCATGAGACCTTATACATGAGACCAGTTGTCACATAGGGATGCCATCTGAGCCAAAGTGCTCAGGATGGAATGACATATGAGTGTCACAGAGAGAGATATTGGACGGTATGAGACCGTCAGCAACTCTGGCAAGCTGCCTTGGGAAATAAAAAAAATAATGAAATAAAACAGTAGAGCCCTTGTATTCAGGAGGTTTATTGTCAAGCCCTATTTGATGAAGTCAGATAGCTGACTCACATTGTCTGTCTTGAAATGCTACAGCCTGCCTGCTCCCTGCTTGTGGCCCTGTACATTATGCTGCCCTCAGCCTCGCTCCTACAAAAACAGTCCACTGAAGCACAAATACTGACCCAGCAGGAGCCACCTGACAACAAATCCCAAACTGTTTTGTCGAAACGCTCTCCAGCGTCTGCAGAGGACTCTGGTTCATGCCTCATATGCATATCCTGAGAGTGCCAGAGGGCCGTAGTTCAGATGTTATTTTAAATGCGTTTTTAGCATTTCAATGTCACTGCTGAGCTATTGTACTCAGAGCAAAGAGAGAAATATGTGCATTCTAAGAAAAAGTCCTGTGATACAAAAGGTCTCTCTCAGGTGCATGGGTTCAAAAATCACACAAAAAGAACCTCAAAAAAGTTTACATCTGATACCGCAGGAAGAAATCCAAGAGAGATAAAACGATGCTAAAAAGTGATATACTTACATAAAGTGCCATACATAGATATTTTTTTTGTCAGTGTGCAAGATATCACCATGGCAAGTGTGAGAGCAGATTTATGTTTATGTGAAAATGAGCCATAGATTTTAAGATGCACAGTTTAATATCTATGTAGGTCTATATCATCAAAGCAATATATGCGTAATCAGTGCAGAAACTTAAAACAGTCCACTGTCATGAAAATAGATCCAAGGACAGCTTGACAAACACCCAAGATTGCATATGGGACTAATTAGTGATTTGTTTTCTCTTGTCCATTTATTTACAGGAACAGACTAAAATAAGAAGGAAATCTAATGAAACAGTGCCTCTGCTGCCAAAAATAATTATCCTCAATCGAGAAATGTGGTGAATTTTCTGCCTATTTGGAATGCAATGTTTGTTTCATCGCTACAAGGTCTGAGCCCTTCACTTCTCCACAAGTCAAAACTCTGGTCTGCACTCTGGCTCCTGCTGAGGCTAACCCAGCTGAAATTTTCCATATGTGGGGCAATCCACTGCACACACTGTGTATGGAAAGAAATAGTATTTCCTACTCTACAGTCTCAATCAGTAAAGGATTGAAGAGCCAAAAATATTTGTTGCCATAATTACCCTGGCCTACTAATTTAAGTGTGTGGGACAAAATTACATTAGCACTTAGCACAAAACTGTATTCACTTTTAAACATCCGAAATTGATGTGGTCCTGAAGTGTGGAGAATTGGATTGAGGCTTCACTGAGTTTGATAGATCCTGTTGGCACTCCAAGTTGTTTTTATATCTGGCTGGCATATTATATTCATGAGCACAATGATTTTATGAAAATAGCCTTAGGACTGTTGTGGCTCAATTAGAACATTCAGCTGCAAGCAATTAGTCGACTCAAGTGGGTGATAATCTGTACAGGAATTTTTCACATGGACACCTCCCCAGCAGATGTGAAACTGCATGGCAGTACAGTTTGAAATAATTAATTCATTGATAATAATATTCAGTGCGGTGGTTTTTCATGTTCTTCTTTTCATTATTTTAGTTTTTAATAATTACATTTCCTCATCTGCACTGATGATAATGATAATGATTGCAACCACAACACATTCTTACCACACAGATAACATCTACTAGATTAAAACTGTAATTTAAATGTATTTGAATATTATTTTGGAACTTGTACTAAACATCTGGTGCTTAGTTATTATTGATTTAAATCTGACCACCAGTTCTTATCACAGTAGCTTGAGGAGTAGTAAAGATTACAATGACACATCATGACTAATGATTTTCATGAAATGAGCATATTAAAATATACAGTCTGAATAAGTGGCTTACATGTATTGATTTCTTTTTAACTAATGAGTATTCGACAACAAGGTCATTGATTGCTGTAACATATCATGGCTGGGTCCTGCCGTGCCTGTGGATCATGGGTTTTCCACGGAGCGTATCATTGACGAGAATGATCAAAGCAGATACCTCTCTAACAGAAGTATTAAAATAAAAATGAATGGTAATTATCATTACCATTCATTTTTATTTTGAAATGACATATCAACGGCTTGAATGTGGCAAATTTTATTAGGTTAATAGGGTTGGTAACAGTTGCCTTGTAATGTTCAAATGACCCAATAATCAGTTGTATTTTTCAAGTTCTTGTCAATAAATGTAAGGCAGTTCTGGAGACTAAATAATGCTGCTTACACTATTTATATCAGTCACAGGACTGCTTGCAGGGCTCTCCAAGGAGCTCCACTGTTGCCGCCCGACAGCACACTGCCTTGTTCTTCCTCTCTGTACATACAGTGTCAGTGTTTATTTAAAGCACGGCAGATTAAGATTTCATAAAGATCCAGATTCAGCTTGGGCGTTTCAGAGTGGTGTACACAAGTTCATGAGCCATGAAACTGCTCTCTACTCAAGACTATATTGGTGATGATGTGCTAAATTAAAAAGTCTAGATCACCAATGATCCTCATTAGCCAAACAACTGCTTATACCAACAAATAACGATTAATGAAATAATAAATAATATAAATAAAAACCTTTTTACATATTAAAATGTGGGGAAATGGATTTTGGTTAGCTTAAAAACAAACATGTTATATTATGTTGTATTACTATGACAATAAGGTTGGACAATATGACAATATGTATATACGGTCAAAAGTCATGCCATATTTGCCATACTGTTTTTACCATGGTAGCTATCACTTTAACTTTTCTGAATGTATTAGACTATTGTGGACAATGTTGGAACCCAGTGAGCAGGACTGCTTTATGGTCATATTATTGTTGTTCTTTTAGCATCAATGTGATAATGTACTTAGATTTGTTCTAGATTTTTTCAGATATTTAATTGGCTGGATGTGCTAAAAACATTCCTGTCTGGTTATTTTATCCATAAACAGGCAATTTACTATACCATGATATATCAATCAATCAACATCACACTATAAAATTACATGTACTATATATTTTTTTCTTTTATCCATATGGCCCACACCTATTTGACTAAATGAATAGTATTAATAATGTATATGAGATGCATTTTATTCCAACAATGTTTAAATGATATCCTTTAAAACGTACAATTTGTAAATATTAATCTGTCATGGTATCTACATTTTATGAATTTTCAGATGAATCAGACATCTAAAATCAGTATTCAATGAGAAAAATGTCTTCAACAGCATTGCATTCTGCTTGTGTAGAAAAAAAAGGTCACATACAGCAGTGCCTATAAAACGTATTCACCCCTCTTGGAAGTTTGCATGTTTTATTGTTTCACAGTAGATTTAATTTGGCTTTTTTTTTTAATTACTTCTGATCAACAGAAAAATACCCATTCATGTCAAAGTGAAAACAGGTGATCTGAATTAATAACAAATATAAAGTGCAAAATACGTGTTTGCACAAGTATTCAGCCCTTCCATGTCAGTTTTTAATAGATGCACCTTTGGCAGCAATTAAAGTCTTTGAGTCTTTGTGGATAAGTCTCCATCAGCTTTGCTCATCTAGACACTGCAATTTTTGCCCATTCTTCTTCGCAAAACTGCTCAAGCTCTGTCAGGTCGCACAGGGATCATGAGTGAACAAATTCTTGATCTGGACTCTGACCCGGCCACTCCAGGACAGTAACATTCCTGTGTTGCTTTGGCTTTATGCTTGGGTGTGCTAGCATTGCATTCTGCCATCTTGTAAAGGTCAGATTTAGACCTACAGAATGTCACAATAGTTTTACCGTTGACTTGAGTGGCATGGTGGTTTAAAAATCAATAGGTGAGATGGAAGGATGTGAGTCAGACAGCCTTCCTCCTGACTCTGTAAGAGTTTGGACCCCCCCCCGTTGAGTACCATTGGCAGCTCCAGTAAATATAGCATAAACACAAGCATATGACAGTAATTACAAGTTTTATCCGGATATTGGGTCAGACCTCAAGTTGAAAGCAGGATGCTAATGGTTAATTTCTAACAACCTATTTCCTGAAACATTATTGGGCCACCCCCTTAGAAAATGTTCTAAATATACAGATATTGGAGGTGATTATACGTCTAGCGTGTGTGTTTTGTGTCCTGTCTGCAACAGATTGTTTCTTTAGCTGCCATTTTGTGGCCCTGGAAATAATTTAATTTTTCAATGGCCTGTCTGCTATCAACAGGCTTGCCTCTTGAGAGAGATGTCTGCCTTGATAATTGTGCCATGAACCTCATCAGCATTTCAGATGAAATGGAGCTAGACGGGTCACTTTGAGTTTAAGAGACGCTAATTTGATTGAAATTCAAACTGGGAGCACCAGGAAGTAGATTGTGTCTTTTTCTGTAATGTGCTCCCCTCACTCATGTCGCCTTTCTCCTCCTGTTACACAGCGATTGTTTTCGCTGCTGATGCTATTTTTTATATTGTGAATTCCAAATGGCTGTTTAGGCTTCCTGAACGCTGTGGAGTGTTGAGGGAAAGAAAATTGAGCAGTGGAGGCAAAACAATCTAGGATTCAGCAATTAAGGAGCATCTTGCCCTTAGTCTAAACTGGTCGTGTGACCATGGCATGTCACATGAGTAGCTTTAAATGGTTATGAGAGACCTCCATGTCTTTCCTCACTGGTTCGATTTAAAAGCAGTCAAAGGCATAAAGACTATTAACAATAATTTTTTAATAATTATTGATGTATGCGATCAAAGCTGTGAAGTCATACTTTACATGTGAACTAGAGAGTGAGGTATATACAAATGTTGTGCTACATTTCTTTTTATGCAAAAGCAACCTGTGGCTTGGTAGACCAAGCCTTTTACCTACTGAATAATATTTAGTCTGACCGATACTGGATTTTTGAGGCCAAAACCGATATTGATTATTGAGAGGTTTAAAAATCCAATATTTACATGTTTATATTGTCCAATGTTCATGTTTGTTTAATTGACACATTGACATAAACAAACTTTTTGAAAAGAATCCCTTAAATTACATTTTTAAAGAATCTTGACCAAGATTTGTACTGAGCAGGACATTTTACAGTTAAGAAATAAAAACATTGTAATCTTGATACTGTTTGTAAATTGACCTCAAACATATGTTTGACATTTCTGTACTGTAATTTTTTTGGTTAGTTTTTGGCTGAGATATCAGCTGATAACAGTATATTTGTGATAAGCTAATATCAGCCAGTATTCACTGCTTCACTAAATGCAGTACATTCGTTCATTATACTAAAAGTAGCGGAGTGCATATAAATAAATTGTAAATAAAATATACATAAAGCTTAAATTTACACAGGTAAGAGTAGTGCACCTAAGGTAGCCAAGTTGCAAGCTTATGCTGATCTACTGCACACAGCAACATTGATTAAAATGACATTGTATCTGTTCCTTAAGGTGGATTAGTGAAAAACAGATCTGAACTACTCTCTTTTATGATTTATGCAAGTTTTAGACCTAAGTATGCCTTTTCCCTACATTTGTTAGTGGGGTTTTTCATACTCAAGGCAATGTATTATTCATTTAGCACATTATCTTCATGTCCAATTATTCCTCTGACATGCTTTATGATGGCAGTGGAAAAGGTTAAATTGCATGTGGATACATGGTATCAGGAGTGCTATCAGTTACACCTAGTTGGCATCTTATTGTACCCCTTCACGTTGTCAGCAGGGAGTGCTCATTTTTGAAGGAGATTTGCATCAAATCCATGCAACATTTTCTATGATACTCTAATTGTTCTGATGTCTGCCTCTCCCAAAAGGTCAGAGATGTGATGGGATTACATTTGGAATACTTCAGTGTGATTAGCAGGCTGGTAGGAGAAATGGAGGTAATCAAAGCAGAAAGTAGCTCCATCCTCCCTTATTTTAGTTTTACTTCAAGAAAAAAAAATATGTTAGGACTATTTTTGACACTTTGAAAAAATTCTGACTGTTGTTTATTTCAGAGTATTTTTAAATACATAAAAATATCATAAGGTAATTGATCGATAGATACAGCTTTGAGATTTTAGCTAATGTGGTATGTAAACCTCTAGTCATATTCTAGGTGTGGAGATCTGTAACCATGTTACAGATTAGTTTGACATTGTTGCAGCAATTTGTCAAAAAAAAAATAAATAAGGCAATGCATGTTTTTCTTGATATAAGCTAATACAGAAATATTATCAAACAACTGGGTAACAGACCTTTAAAAAAAGGTAACTTTCAACCTCTTTCCCACAAAAGTACTTTATATTGAGCTCCTTTTCCAGCTGGCTAATTATTCTTTCTCTTGCATTACAGGATAAAAGAAATGAGTACTCTTTCCACTTTTGCTTCAATAAAATCCTGTTGAGCAGTCACGGTATTTATAGAAATAGAATGTTTCACTCTGGAGAAAAGTGGAGAAAAGCTTCCTTTGACTTAATATTCATTATGTACATGATTAATTACTATATAGCCTCAGACTATCAAAAGATAGTCAGAGATATCATATTTTACATGTATTTAATTAGTGTGCACTTTGAGACCTGTGCTCTGGCAGGCCCAAATGCTGAACTTTTTATAGGAGGAATTTCATTTACATGCTCTCTGTCAAATTGAGGGCTAGGACTATGCATAGAAGAAGCCATTAGGGCATTTTCAGTTGTTCTCAGGAGATGCCCAAGGTTGAGATGAGAAGGAGTCACACAATCCCGTAGATCAGGGCGCCCCTGCTCCACAGCTCTAAAATTAGGGCAATATATCAGAAAGAGCTATCAGCGTTTATGTCAACATTGTTTCAAAAGAAATATGAGGATTTTTTCTTTTCCAGTGCTTATGTGTTGTTGTTTAATACATTTGCCTGAGAAATGATGGCAGGTCTATGTCTCATTAGTGTCATGAATTTTAGTTTTGATATCATTCTGTTTCATATGCCTAATATAAACCAGGCATTCATTTCCCGGTCTCATTGGAATCTGCTAGATAAAGCACTGTAATTTATATTGCTCCTGCATGATATGCTTATGCATGAGCAAAGGGGACAGAATCGTCAAAGTGACCATATAATATATGGAAAGTGCTGCAGAGTCATGAAATATTACCCACAAAAACAAGCAGCATATTATGGGCCCAGCATGAGGTGCATGTTTTAATTCCAAAACAGTAATTCATTTCTATAAAAACAAAAACAATATGCTGATATTCTCATCTGTTATCACACGTTAAGGTCATTAATAAAGTGAAATTCCCCTTGAGACCTTCACTAAACACAGATACACACACACACACACACACACACACACACACACACACACACACACACACACACAGATGGCTCTGTGATATAATACACTGCTTTAACATAGCGAAAAGCAAAAAAAGCTTATTTTATTTTATTTTTTTGGTGAAATAAAAAAAGTGCTCTCTATTAAATGTATTTGAAAAAAATGTGTGAACTATTTTAATTGGCATGCCAGCTGATTGGGAGAAATATAACAGGAGGAAGAGGAAGATGAATTGCTTTTGTGCTTGAAAAAAAGAAGAAAAATGTAATGGCTAATGCCGTTCCCTGCCGTTATTGTGATTTAGTGGGTTTTTTATTTGAACACAGGAGCCGTTTGTTTAAGTTGCTGAATATTTTTTTGTGCTGTAAACCGTAATACACTGCATGCATTCATGGTATGCAGCTAAAATGTGGTTGTGTTCAATCTGAAAACTAAACAGTGCCAATTTCCAGCCCCCTGTGTCTGTTCAATGCTATACACCATAACAGTAAGCAACTCTCCACTGTTTCACTGCGCTACCTAATATTATATTAATAACATTTGGACACAGAGCAGTGATTACCTCAGCAGCCCAAAACAAAGGCAAAACCCAAAGCACAATACAATGCAACTAGTAATACATTTTCCAATGATCTCCTGTAGATGGGCGCACTGGTCCATGATAAGAAGAAACAAATATTATCTCTGGTCCCTGCTAAATCAGCAGAACAGAGTTATTGATCTGGCTCCTCACATTGCCAATAGAATTTTAAGTTCCCTTGGTAGCAAAGATGGCTTGCTCAGGGTATTGATGTCATTATCATGATTTCAGTACAGCAAAAGGGTGGTCACCTGCAATTCCCCGGGCTTCAGAGCACAAAACAGGCTCAGTTAGAATGTCTGCTCTCCAGATGTTAAAGGCAGTGACCAAAATTAACTTTGGACAATGGCTTGTGAAATGAAAAACAAAATGTGTGTGTATATATATATATATATATATATATATATATATATATATAGTATATGATAGTATAGTATATGATAGCTAAAACATCATTTTGTTTTCATAAAAAAATCTAATTTTATGTCCTGTTTTCACCAGAGTATAACCTTAGGTCCTGCATTTGATTTTAAAAAGTGCCATAAATTACACACATAAACACAGAACTCATTATAATCTTTTTTTGTTGTAGTTATTATTATTATTATTTTATTTTTTTTTGGAAAGATGCCTTTATGAGTATTTTGGTATTTTCTGTTCTTCTGGATCGAAAATTGCAGTAGAAATCATTAATGAGACCTTTTATGGCATTTTGGGTGTAAATTCAAGAGCCTCATCTAGCTACTCAGCATGTAGACCCATTCAGGCAAGCTCAAATCAATAAGTCGGGACATTTGAGTGCAACACACAGACTTTGTTTATCCCGTGCAAATGCACCCCACCAAACACCCATGTGGGGGGTAAATTCCAAAGTCACATGAGATCCCCATGCAATTGTAGTCCAGTGTGACTAAGGCTTTATTTGTTGCATTTGGGCTGTTCATGTACATTTAATTTAATTCCAAATTGTATTTTATTTTAGTTCTAATTGCAGGAGAGCAGTAATATGTATAATAACACCACACACACACACACACACACACACACACACACACACACAGTAGCCAGTTGGGATTTGGTTTGATCACAACTAGCAGGCACAAAGTTAAAGAACAAACGAAGCACCAAACTGTGTGTAACTGCAAGATTTAGAAAACCAGGAATGTAATACACTGTTGGCTGGTTACTGGCAAGGCAGGTAATATAGCATTATAAAAATGCCGCAGAGCCTTTTTGGATTCTTTCATTGGCCTATACACATTCAGACAGATTATCCAAGCTCTTGAAAAAGACATACAGAATAGTATGGCACACAAAGGACCTCTTTTACACCATACACATAGCGGAGAAGACCCAATAGGCAAGCGCTGAGTGAAAAGCAATGGTGTTGCTGACTTTATTGCTAACAGACTAAATAGCATTGCTAGCATAGCATCTATTTCTGCATTTTTGAGGAGCCTGTGCTCCACTTGTATACAGTGTTTATACATTTATTCATTTAATTCCTTTGACTATTTACTTTAGCTTGAAAAGGCTAGCATGAATGTATTTAGGCACAAGAGTTATTGTTGCTAAATCTGTTTCCGTTTATTTGTTTTTTTCCCTTATCAGATGCAACAATCGGACCCAATGCATTGTGATCACGGGTTCAGATGTCTTCCCTGACCCCTGCCCAGGGACCTACAAGTACCTGGAGGTCCAGTATGAGTGTGTGCCCTACAGTAAGTATGACCCTTCTGTCATGAATTTAAAACTCTCCCTCCTCCCCTTTCCCCCACCCTCCCATCCTCAGTTTGTCTCTTCTTCTGTGCCATCTCTCTCTTTTCTGTGTCATAACATATCCTGTCCCATTTCTTTCTCCTGCCTTGTCCAGACAGTCTGCTCTCTTCGTATGCAACACCCTCCAGCACCCTTTTCCTCTGTCTCTTCTTCCATCTGTGTCACACCATGAAGTTTTCATGAAATATGACCTGTAAAACCCTTTGGTCCTCTTCTGTACTGCCTTTATTATTGATGTGCTCACCGTGTTTCCAGCGGATCGACGAGCCTGGTTATGAGGTAGCAGAATAAAGTTGTGAGAATAAAGGTAGAGGAAGTCATGCTGACTCTCCGTGATGGCAAACGAGTGTTTCATTACTCAAGTCTTGTACAGAGAAGTCTATCAGGCGCAAAACACAGCTCACCTTGATGGCTTAATATACATCCAGACAACAGGTGTTGAAATATGTTAACAGATGTTTCATTATGTAACAGAACAGAATGGCCCCACTCGTAAGTCAACAACGTAATATTTCATCTAAAGAGATAGTGTTAACATTTTGTCTCCTCCTTGGATGCTAAAATATTCATTGCCATTCAGCTCCCAAAGTATCTTTAGATTGCCCTTTGTCCTTTAAACTTACCATGTTCATTTGCAGTTTGTGAAGGTAATTCCCCCATGAAACCTTTAGAAACTGATTAATGACAAAGATTTAGATGAATTGCCAGAATCACTAATCAGGTGAAACTGAAATAATTAGAGTGGGAGTGATAGGAAGTTAGTATTTGCCAGCTCTTGTAGATTCAAATGAGTATTTTGTACACCGATGTCTTTAGATGCTATTCAGTTTTGAATCAACTGAAAAGGAAAATTGAGCCCAAATACGTAGAAATAATGCACCTTTATTCTGCAGTAATTTTTAAAAAATATATTTAACACATTTCTTCTACAATGCTCATTACAGTATACCTGTCCAAGCTGTTCCCCTCAGTGTTGAATCAGAACGCATTAGTGAACATCATTAGGTGGTGAAACTCATTACAACTTAAAGGTTAACCTCTCCAAGGCTTTGAGGACCTGTAATTAAAAATGGAATAAGCAATAATGAGTAGTTGAGTCTACATTATTGAGCAAAGCCAAATCCTGTAGCTTTTACCTTAAACACCTAACTGCTTGTCTTTTTGTTTTGTTTTGTTTTTTGTTTTGCTATTTTTTTACTCGCCTAGTTAAGTGAATTATTGATCCTATGTCTTGCTGTGTTACCTCAAACCTTAATAGTAGGATTAGCCTCAAGGTGCACTCATGTCCACCCACTGTTATGATTGTCTTTTGCCTCCTTCTTGCACCAAGGAAACAGTCAAGACCGCTGTAGTGTGGTGAAAAATAAACTTCTGCCCAAGGACTCTTAGTCCTGGCAAAGTCTGTCTAACAAAAGTCCCAAACAGGTCCTCACTTCACTCTAAGCAGTTTCAAACATGCATGTCTGTAGCCCAATTTTTTTGCTTCTCAAGGTCCATGCCCAACCAGAATAGGACCAAGAACACAGAATGTATCCTATCGCAACTGCCCTGGTAAGTGCTTAGTGTTCTCCCAGTCTGATCCAGTCCACACAAGCCCAGTCCAGCCTTTCCCACTCAAGCCCTGTTGTAAACTGTGATAGATTGTGATTTACAGGCAAGTTCCGTGCTATGTTTCTTCCCTCTTACCAGTCCTCTGTCTCCTCCCAAAATAAAATACATATACCCCAGATCATTTTGGAGAGTCACCCTAATGCAGAGAAGGGCAATCATAGGGGACGATTTACTGAGCTTTTCCACACCAGAGCAAACACTCACTACAGTTTTCAGATGGGATAGCAAAGACCTTACTCCAGTTTTACAGTTTTCAGACGAAATTGATCATATGCCAAACACCAAGATTTGTGATTAAAAACATTTGCAGTAGTTCAGGAGCTTAGGATCCCTGGATTTGCTGGGATACAAGACTTGAGAAGTTGTTTTGCAAGAAAATGTATTAAATCCCTATTAAGCTGATCAACGACGGGACCGCAGACAGTGTCCTCATTTTGACTAGTAACTGCTGCCCCTCAAAGTCTATCTGTCCCATGAAATATAACCAGCAGTTTAATAACATAATATGATACAAATAAAACAGTTGTTTTTTTGTCTCGCTCACTGACTGAATGTAATGTGCTACTTAATTCATTCTATTTGCATAATCACACAGGCAATTTTGGATTTTTCCCTTCTGTGCAAGTGGCCTTTGCAACAAGTTGCCCACATTTCCACCATTTTCATCCTTTTGGCTTCATAATTTGGTTCTTGTCATGAACTGCCCTCATTAGCAACATTATCTTCATGTTCCAGCCAAGGATGTAAATTTTGCCTTCACCTGGCACTGAATTGCCCTCTGAATTGGCTCTAGTAATTGCTTGAATCAGGCAACATAAAAGCCAAGATGTTTTTTTTATTAAGACTGCTCTGTGCAAGCTATTTTGAAATGGAGAAAAAAAAAGAAAAAAGTTGCCATTCCCATATTCCCATTCTACCCTTGCAAAACTGGGCATAAACAGTCCTCAATGATAATATTTTAATTTTTCAATTTATTCAATTTAATTTACATGATGCTTTAATTTAGATTAAACACTGGAGCCTGAGTATGCAGTTGACAACAGACATCCATCCATCTAGATGGAACACCAGATTATTAGCAGTGATTATTAATAGTCATTGTAATTTAGTGATAGTTCATAATAAGCAGGAATTCTCTAGAAAGTATGTAATGTCTAGTGGAGAAAGTTTAAGGTCTTTGGGTTTAGTGTGGGTTGGGATGTGTCTCATGTTTGTTTGTTTGTTTTAATGTTGCTATATTTAAAGTGACTGACTCTCTTCCCTTCCCCTGTGCAATCTGCAGGAAACTTCCCCGGCTATCTGACTCACTCTCTTCATCCACTGACCAATTTCTGATCACACTGATTGCTTTATTTCTTTTTTTTTTCATTTCTACTAACGTCATCAGGTCTTCCGTCATGTGTTCTCCTTTTCTTTCCAGGCTTCCTACACATCATCTCTCTCTGTCCTCTTCTCGCTCCTCTGTTTTATGCGGCTGAGGTGGCTTCTGAGAACTCAACTGCTTCCTATCCGTGTTTTACCTCTTAGTTAGCTGCAACACACATTTCCTCTGCAGAATGGCGTGCATTAATTTACAGATCCTTCTGAACCTCTAGTTTCCACTGCTTTTTTTGCCACTGAAGCCTAGGTCAGACTCACTGAAGCCTAGGTCAGAGGGTTGCAGGATTCAAGGGAAATCTATTGTATGATTGGTCACATTATTCCACAGTGCAAACTGGCCCAAAATGTGTACAATTAGCATTTCAACATTGATCCTCGCAGGCCTTCTGTGGTTGAGCCTTTGTATTGTGAATCCATCCGAGACTGAAATCAGAGAAAGACACAGCCAAAAAGCAATAGAAGTGTAGAACTGACGCATGCAGTCTGTACTGGGGAGACTGACATGTAATAGCATAGCAATGTGCCTGAATCAGTCTACATTAGTAGATATTACTTTTTAAGTCAAAGAGGTTTCATAACAATAAAATTAGATAAACTAAATTCTCTGTTAAACAGAAACTGTAGCAATGTAATAAGAAGTGGTTGAGCATTGTTTTATATTTTTCCTGAGCTTTTCTGTACACATAGAAAGAGGTCAAGTGTCATTGAATGACGCAATCAAATCAAAAAACATCTGTGATCCACATCTTTGTCCCCTCACATTTTGTCAACAACTTCCTAATTGACATAACTTGAACAGTCTAGTCTGACCTGGCTTCAGAATAACCTGAGAAATGTCATAAATAATTTTCTAGAAATGTTCAGTCTTGTTGCAGTTAAAAATAGGCTGTTTATTTTCATGCAATGCTAACTCATATGGCGTTCTTTTTTACGCTTTAAGTATCATGATATGTTTTATAAATCAGTCATTGACATCACAGATTAATGGAGTGGGTAATGCTTCTTAGCACAGTGCCTTGTCTTAATGTGCCCATGTTGGCTAATTTATAGTGGACTTGTATCTGAAAGCACAAAATAACTCAACAAATTAGGTGCAGTGTTGTACTGTGGAATTAAATATATGTTTCAACAGTGAGTGCATATAAGCTATATTAATGTACTTGCTCCACTGATTACCTGCTTCCTTGATAAGGCCACAATTAGTTTGTTTTTTCTGTGTACATATGGCTTCATAATTGTAAAAGTGATAAAGTAAGATTAGAATGTTATGCAGTGTTAAGTATTAGTCAGGTGTTACATTGTCCAGAATAGTAAAATGACATCTTTATTGTATTCAAATACATTTCCACTTTAAAAAATTACACTTTTTCATTTTCTCAGAATTAGGCTTGGTTTATTGTGGTGGGTGGATTAAAACAGACAATTTGAAAGCAACATGTTTTGGTTTTTCAACAAAACCAGAGTCATGTTCAGTGAAATTATACTGAACATAAATCTATAAAATGATGGAATAAATGTATCCACAGGATGGCTTTGAGTCTCAGAAAATGTTTTTTATTAACCTATAATCATTTTTACAATATTTATAACTAAAAGGAGATTATTCTCTTGACTTGTCTGTGATTTTCAACGTGAATCCCAAAATTGTTTGCCTATGTATCAAACTAAAAACAAAGATCTTTTATCTGCAAATGTCGGAAGTTGACCCAGATTAAAGGTGAAAATTTGCCATTATTTATATGGATGTCCAGTCAGTGTTGATGGTAAATGCAGTCAATTGAACTGATAAATTCAGTGTGTGCTATATTGACAGAGAAAGCTGAGTTCTCCTCAGCAGCTGGCAGTGCCTACATGTACCAGGATGCATTGCGCATGAGCTTCTGATGCCCACGCTTACCCAGCAGGCTTCTGTATAACAACAAAGCTAACAGAGTCTAGCTGCAATTCTACCGTGAATATCACCACAATAACCACTTCTAAACCAAAAATGTCCCCACTGCAGGCAGAGACTAGAAATCCAAGCTGAAATAGCCTGTAGTTCTTCCTTGCCTCCAATGATGTCACTATCTTGTTAAATGACATCACTGGGTGCAGGAAGAAGTACTTGGTAAACTCAGTTTTCTCTGTCAATATAGCACTCACTGAGGAATTGATTGCTTCAATTAACTACCTTAACAATCAACACTGATTGGACATGAAAATAAAAAATGGCAAATTTTCCCTTTAAAGTTATGCCATTAGTGATAGCACTGCCACTGGCAGTTGGCAGCCTGTCAAACATAAAATCCATCCACCACTGTGCTATAAACCAATTGATTGGTCATGATCACAAACACGATCAGACCATTTTCGATGTTCTAATCAAATCCTTTTTCTAAGACAGGACCTTGTCGGCTGTGTGTGGCCTTTCTCACAACTTTCCTGCTTTCTCTGAATAGGTCCACCCATCTTTGTCCATGTCTCATAACGTGTTTCTGCATTTGTAATCGTAGCGATGACAGTTAATTCATATTAATCTCTTTTTTTTCCCCTTGCACCCCTTTCATTCTCTCTTCCAACGCTTAAAATAGAAGTGGAGCAAAAAGGTAAATAACAGACACGACCCAAACCCTAGCTCCTTGTTTTGTGGCATCTGGTTGTAAAATACCTATTTTCCCATGGTGGCCCCTACAAACCCATCACAAACGTTATCTTCAGAATCCCCCAATTGTAATGTTAACGGCCAGTGTAGTGCAACAAGGGAAGTGAGGCTGGCCATAAAAAGAGACAGCACACAAATAGATGATGTAAATAGGGGCGCATTGGCTGCAGTCCATAGGGGCTTCCGCTCCTCATTCTCCCTGGGTGCTTTTGCTACTCAGCAGAATCTCATATTGCCTGGCTTCCAAACCCTTTTCCATAGCATGCCATGGTAACAGTGTTTCTTGGCCCTATTTTCAAGCTATTGCTTTCTACTGTCCCTTTTCTCTCTGAGCCCCCCTCTTATTCACTTTTCTCCCCATTATTCTCACCTGACCACTTGCTGCTCTTTTCTCTGTTGATTCTTATGCCTCCTATGCCTCAGAGCAACAACCAAAACACCTCAAGAGACCCTTAATGAAAGTTTTTTAAATCTTAATGTTTGTGACATTTGCACCACTTCGTAATGACAGGCCTCTCAGGTATATACCATATAAAAGATGGTCTAACTGAGACACATCTAAGTACACACAAACATTTTGCAGACTCTGCTGAATCCCGCTCTCTCATAACCTCTCCCGTCTGTTACCAAGTGACTTTAGTTGGCTGCATTTTTTTTGTTTACAGGACCAATTGTTTTGTTAAGTTTTGTTTCTGTTCTATTTCCCCTCATTTGTGTTCTACTCCCAACAGTAAATGTCTATGAGGCCAAGCTTCTTTTTGTTTCAGACTACTTTATATATTTAAACATTATGCTTAATAACTTTCCTATTCCTTTTTTTTCTTTCTATGCACACAACCAAAATCCTTATACTGCTTGTGAATATTGGCTATAGCTGTTAGTTGTGTTTTGGCCACTCTTTAATGTGTGTCTGTCCCCACTCCTCGTGGACAACCTGTAAAACAAAATGAAGGCATTAGAGATTATATGGATGTTACATATAGTTTTGTATGGATTAATTTATGTTAACCGGTGTCTGTTTCTTATTCTACTCTTCTCCCATTACTAGTTTTTCTTTGTCCTGGGACTCTGAAAGCTGTCGGTGATCCTTCCTTTCTATTTGAAGCGGAGCAACAAGCTGGTGCCTGGTGCAAAGACCCACTGCAAGCCGGCGACAAAATCTACTTCATGCCTTGGACTCCTTATAGGACAGACACTCTCATTGAGTATTCCTCCCTGGATGACTTCCAAAATGCCCGACAA
This sequence comes from Siniperca chuatsi, assembly GCF_020085105.1. Lineage (NCBI taxonomy): Eukaryota > Metazoa > Chordata > Actinopteri > Centrarchiformes > Sinipercidae > Siniperca > Siniperca chuatsi. Next base: position 14,986,924 of record NC_058047.1, read on the forward strand.
ACCATCACCTATAAGCTGCCCCACCGGGTGGATGGGACTGGATTTGTGGTCTATGATGGGGCCGTTTTTTTCAACAAGGAGCGTACTCGCAACATTGTGAAGTTTGACCTGCGGACTCGAATCAAAAGCGGTGAGGCGATCATCAATAATGCCAACTACCACGACACGTCGCCCTACAAGTGGGGTGGTAAAACAGACATTGACCTGGCGGTAGATGAGAATGGGCTGTGGGTGATCTACGCCACAGAGCAGAACAACGGCATGATGGTAATCAGCCAGTTGAACCCCTACACGTTACGCTTTGAGGCTACCTGGGACACGACCTATGATAAACGCTCAGCCTCCAATGCCTTCATGGTTTGTGGAGTACTCTATGTGGTCCGTTCCACCTATGAAGACAATGAAAGTGAGGTCAGCAAGAGCCTGATTGATTACATTTACAATACCAAACAGAACCGTGGGGAATACGTTGATATCCACTTTCCCAACCAGTACCAGTACATTGCAGCTGTGGATTACAATCCGCGAGATAACCAGCTCTATGTGTGGAATAATTTTTACATCCTGAGATACAATCTGGAGTTTGGCCCACCTGATCCAGCACATGGTAAGAACCCAGCCCCCCAATCATTTCTTTTGCAGACAGTATTGTTAAATTGCATTGCTGGAATCATGATTTCAGTTGCTGTCAAGTGCGCTTTGATATTCCTTTGGTATTCCTCATATATGTATCAAGTGTCACAGCTGACTGATTTTTAATTTAGAATCTAATATGTGCTGGATATGTTACGGAAGCTTTGGAGTGTAGGAAAGCATCTCAGGGGGTGAAGTGAGTGGGGTTCTGTGGTAAACAACACCTCGAAGCCAGTTACCATATCATAAGGGATCAGTATCTAGGGGATTTGGGGAGGTTTACCATCCGGGCGTTCCCTGAGTCCCTGGTGCTAAGGCTCAAGGGACCCCTGCTAGCATATCCCTTTTTTTTTGAGAGAGAGTAAGACAGGGAGGGAGAGATATATTTTCACCTTTGGAAAAATACATGCCCGGACAGGTGCAAAGTCTGGCCTGGGGCAAGGTTAGATCATTCCCCAAGTGATGCTTAAAATCCAAATCTCCATCGGCCATTAAAAAAAAAAAAATTCACACTTTGTAGGTAGAGTGTAAGGATTCAAGGTTCTGCGTAAGAGAGAAAGAGATGGTAGACACAAGGGAGAGGGATCAATCATCCAGGGTCGCATCAGCAGCGTATGTTTTTAATTTAGCTGTCAAGAGCTGAGGGGAGGCTAGCCTAGGCCTGCGATAGTCTTTACACTGTGAATATAATAACAGTAATTATCCTAATCCCCTCCACACCAAGAATCCTAAATCCACATAATGCTCAATGCAGTCAGTGATGAGCCACAGAGGTCAAGCAACTTTTCTACAGATTATCCAAGAGCTCAATATTTATTATATGTGTTTGCTCGTCCACTTTTGGATTGATAGGACATGGGCTAGGGCAGCTAAATTGGGTTCAGCTAGTGGAACAGCATCAATCTAGCCAAACCAACGCTTTACTGTAACAAAGAATGTAGCCCAGGTTGGAAAGCAAAATTAATATGCAGAGGGAGCCTTGAGTAGAATACTGCAACAATCAGATGAAAAAATATCTATATTTTTATTTTTCCAACTCTGAATAACATGTTTGAAGTTTCTCCACTGCCAATAAGACAGATACTAAGGGATTTTTTTAAATTAAGTATTTGCTTATTACAAGCACATTTAGAGTTAGAATTGATGAATATGCTACAGTCAAAAGGTGTGTCCTTATTTTAGTCATGTCCAAAACATAATGTCACACACCGATACAGAGAATTCAAATGAGCTAATTTTAAGCAGTGCCTTGCATTTGCAGACAGCTGCTGTAAACGTGGTCATAATATCACCTGTTCTGCTATCTAATAAAAATAAATTGGAGCATGTCTTTACATGCCATGATGTGTTTATATACAGTAAACTGATTATGAAGCAGTCAAGCAACAGCCTCCACAACAGCCTTTATTTTCAGCTTAGCTGTTATGGATTCTTGAAATAAGCTGTGTATAGTCAGGCTGCACGCTCAATTGATTTATTCATTTTCTGAATGGACATTGATTACTGATAGAGAAATCAAAGGCTTTAACAGGATCCTCCCTGAAATCAACTCCTTTACAGTTATTTGTGTTGTGCACCTGTGTGTGTGTGTGTGTGTGTGTGAGAAACATACTTAGTGCTTTTCCACATACAAGTCAGAACTTACAAGCACCCAAAGCAACCCACTTCCTTTCCTGTAGATTATGTTTAGAAGCACATACTACATGATATATTGTTTTTGCTCCTCAGGGCTTCTGTATTCACACATCTTTATTTTAATGTCAACGAGGACTCTGTTCTCTCCTCTTGACAAATGAGACAGGAGCCTGGCCCTGCCACTGACTAATGTATGTTGAGTTGCAGTCGATGAGTGCAGGGAGAATGGTCCAGGATGATCATCAAGATGTCAATAAACTTGTCCTCCCACATGGCTGATGTTGACACATAAATGATGGCACTTTTTTCTGGCTGTCACTGGATGGCCTCTCTGTGATATCTTGATGCTTGTTTCAGTGCCTGCTTCGCTAGGCACTGAAATAAGCTATCAGGATGCTTTTGTGGTGTTAAAAGTTGAAGGTAGATGTGTTTCAAGCAGCGCCAAAGAATGTTCTTTGGTGCTGCTCAAATCATCCCAAGCACATGTGAAAGCTTAGCACATGCAGAAAGCATTTATATAGCAGAGCATGGCTAATAATTAATGTAGATGCTACTGCATTAATTGTTTGACTTATTTCTTCAAAAACAAAAAACAGATTTTTCTTCTTCAAGAGAATTTCAAAGCATGTAGAAAGAATTAGTCAATGCAGGGGGTGAGGTTGATACTATATGCATTTGCCACTGTAGACTGCACGTCCTACTCCCTCTTTTCCCGGTATTTAAAGTGCACAAACAACTCTGTCACATGATTTGCTTCGTCATGGAATGCAGTCACATCGAAGTGATGTTGAGACCCTGCATGGCAGACAGTTGGGTTCTTGTCAAGTCCAATAACGTTGCTCGTGTCGAGGCAAGATCATCTCTTGTAGGATTATGGGGGAGTGGATGGGGTCACATCCAACAAGCGGCTCCACTGGAAGTGGACATTAAATGGGTCAGTAAGTCCCTCTCTTGGCTTTGACCAGCAGCGCCATAATCCACTCATTTAACCATGGCTCCATGCCTATTTTCCTTTTTGCATATAGGAGCTCATAAAAAGGCATATTCCTATGTCGCATCTTGTAACTAAGATGATTAAATTGATTTAAATGAGGTATTCCCAGAGAAAACTCATTATGCACCCATTTCTAAGGACCGTTTATTCATGCCAAGCTCTGATATGTGGCCTCAAACCACTGAATAAGCATATCAAAAGCTATTTTTTAGTAGAAGTATGCACAAACAGACTCTCTTCACTGCCTCAATGGGACACAGGTGAGCCTCGGAAACCTTTTATTTATCCCTTGTCGTAAAATTGATTCTGAATCACTTCCGTATAAAAGCCCCCGGCGCTGCAGTTAACACCCACACAATTCAAGACCTCCTCTTTAATTGTTCAAATGTCAATACATTTGCATACAGTTTCAATCTTTGCTGCACCCTCAAATTATGCATTTGCAAGTGGGGATAGTAAGGAAGAGAATGACCCAATTTGTTTGAAATTATGGCTCACAGACGTGACTTGCCAATTAGCTTACAAAACTCTGCATGTGGTCAAAACAATGCCCTGTAGTTTGTGTGTTATGAAAGTGCTTTACAATGCAAAAATGCTCAGCTATTACAGATGCTAGTGAGTCATATGCATTAACAGTCACCCCAGAGAGCCCACCTCTTATAGTCTGATGAATATACAGCTCTCTAATAAGCACCACTATGATTCATTCCTGTCTTCTGCAGTGCTTACATAGAGGTCAGCTTGTGCATGGCATCATTTAGAGAGAAAGCAGGGAAAACAGAGAGACTTAGCGACCCCCCCCCATCAGCTGCCCAAGTGGACAGAGTGATGCGAAGGGAGAGGATATCGATGTGGAAAATCACCCTTTTTTTTGTTTTTTGGTCCTCCTGTCATATTCTCATTCTCATTTATTTCTGTCTGCTTCCATCTTATTGTCTCTCTTATTTAATCTCTTTCATCTCTCTGTTGGGTTCAGTCTTGCTGTTTCTGTCTGTCTTTCTTTCTTTTGCTCGCCCTCCCTCTTTCATTTTTCTTTTACCCTTCTTCTGCTTGTAGACTCCCATTGTTCTTCTTACTCCTCCTCCTCCATGATCATCTATGAACTGTGCCCTACATCTGGATATTTGCATTTCTGTGCATGCATGTCTACACATATATGCGTCTGTTTGGCTTCTCTCCTGAAGGCAGGCTAAAGCCTTGTTCAGACTGTTCACATCATGCCCAATGAGAGCAGTGCACACTAAATGACAGGATTTAAGTAAATCCTTAGCTGTGCCTTCTGGGAAACTGTACACACAACAACAGGACAAAGACGTCCATCATGCACATGGAGATCAGGGATCACACACTACACAGTTTTGTCATTCATAAATATTTATCCACCGAAGGAAACAGTTTATAACAGTGTTTAGATTTAAGTGACATTATTCCGTTGAAAAAACAATTCATGAAACTTATTTTGCCTAAGTTGTGATTGCACACATTTTGATTGATCCAGACTTTTTGCCAAGTGAGGCTGGGAACTGCTAAACTGCTATTGATGGAACTACCTATTTAAGTGAAAGTTGTTGTTATAAGCAACTTATTTCTGGTTCTTTCTCACGTTCTTTCCTGTCGACCTGAACTCCTGTTGGTTGTCAGGATCACACCAATGTTGACTGACTACACAAGCCCGGCCAGCCAGGACCAGACCAAGTCAAACACCTCACTGTACACAATAATCTGCAGAAAACAGCCCAGACACTGTGTAAAACAATCTGCTAAAGGCACCTGTAGCCTTAACCCTGTGTGTTGGTAGCAGTGACAGGTTAATTTAACAAGCTCCTTATTTTGTTTCAGAATTTTGCTTACTGATAATGTTTTGAGCTGTATTCTGTGTAAACTGGGAAGAATTTCTGGGATGTTAGGGCACTTATTCCTCCCATGTAGCTTTTTTTAACCACTGTTTTATGACATACTGTGGCGTTATTCTGTCTACATCGTGACCCACTGGTCTCATTCTTGATTACGATGTAGAGGTGAATTTAACTGGGGCGATAAAAGGGGGAAAATCCTACGATGGGGGATTTATAGTCTTGTTCACAATGTCTCTGATATTACATCCTGGGATAATACCTAACCATCCAGTGTCTGGTGGCAGTAGGCTATTCAGCACATGAGGTCAGGAGGTCACCTGTTCCCTGTTCATGAAATCTGATCATGATCGCAGCCGCTCCTCCAGCACTGAACTTTGTGAGACATGAGGGCCAGTTGTCGCCAGAGAAGGAAGAACATTTCACCTCTTATCCAAAAACACACTTCAAGATAATGTTTTCTCATATTCCTAGCCAGTCACTTCTCCTGGAATGTTTTAGTTCAGACTGATGTTAAACGACTGTATGCAGTGTATGGCTTGTGTGCTGACAGCATACAAGTATGTGGGCAACAGCAAACCCGGGGTTATGATTTAGAATGTCACAAAGAGTTGTTTTACATAAAAGAGAGAGGAGGGTGGTGTGATTATGGTTACACTGAGCCCTATAGCCAAGGGGATCCACAGTCTCTTGTTTGATTACAGTCTGACTGTGAAACAAGGCGTATTAAAAGAATTATTACTCAGACATCACAATGGTCCCCCATCACTCCCTGACACACGCCTTTGAGGAGATTTATTTCACACAGGCCTGATTATTGTGTCTATATGTGTCTGTGTTTCTCAAATCGGGTTTGCGTGTTACACAGCTGTGTTAATGTGTGCGTGTGCTTGCATGGTTATGTATGTGCTTCTGTTTGGAAGTGTATCTGCATGTGTGTGTATATGAACACCTTTAAAATAGACACCCTCCTGTGTGCACGGCATTCAATATCAGTCTGCTCGGCACACTTAGAGTTAATGCTTGAAATTTGAGGCACGTACAGTACAGAGAAAGCTGCAAGGAGAAAAAGAAAGCTGGCTGTAGTCTAGCAGCTGCTATGTCTGTTCTCTATACTTTGGTGTCATTTCATGTGTGAGAGTGTATATGAGTGTGTACATGTGTATATAAGCGTGTGTGTGTGTGTGTGTGTGTGTGTGTGTGTGTGTGTGTGTGTGTGTAGGAGTGCATTTTGCCAGCCTGTGTCCGTATAAATCAATGCGCTTGTATTGTGAGAAAGAGAAATATTGGAGACAGCAGTAAATAACATAATCCAGCTATTAGGTTTTGTTCAATAAAACATGGACGTATACTGTACACACCCTCACAAGGACATGACTCATGGGAAATTATACGAATTTCACTCAGCTTTCTTCATATTTACTGCTGATACACAAGCAATCATGCGTCGTGTTCCCCTCCACAGCTACAAATGCAGCGCAGAGTGAAAGACGTGTAATCCAATTTCCTTTGTGTATTATTGTTATTATTGGTAGATATCAAAATGCATCACAAATGTATTATAAATCATCACACTATTTCATACACAAGAACAGCTCCATTTCCATATGAACTTAGAAGCAATGGTGCATCTTGAGAGGACTGACTGAAATGCATGTTTGAAACAGATACTTTATTTGTTCACAGTTCAACACCTTATTTCAATTAACCTACGCTCTGAGCCGAATTATTTGAAATCTGATGGGTTATTAATTTCTTTTCCATCCACTAGATTCTCTTGGTCCCCTCACAAAGACTGAGCGTGGTGCCCTTCTGATGGCAGAAACAGACTTTGAATTGTTTGAGGTTCCACTGACTTGTTAACTTCTGCTGTTCATCTTCCATTAGGAGGTGATTACCACCCAGGAGCCACATTTCACAGTGTACAAAAGACATGATTCTTTTACCTTAGCAAGGAGTAAGTCTCCCACAAGATGGGAACAAAGAGGTAAATCTCCTAAACAGCTTTGCTTCACATCATCATGAGATTATTCCATAGCAGAGCAGGGGATAGAGGAGGGGACGAGTGAGATCTAATGATTCTTTTAACTTTTTATGTGGCAAATTAGCTGAAACAAATGCTAAATGTGTGTTCCCTTACCATTTTCCCCCTCCTTTGCAAGATAAACAGCACCTGGTAATGTGTATGAAACATTACCCTGATGAACAACCATGCGGTGCCTACTGAAAGTGAAGCCATTAAACATAATATAAAAGACACACACGCTGTCGGTTTTCATTTGTCACCCCGGCATGACTAGAGTCCTGGTAAAGTCTCATCTGTACTTCGTGTGTGTGTGTGTGTGTGTGTGTGGGTGTGGGTGTTGTGTGTGTTCCTGAGTGCTTGCATGTATGCATATGCTCTGACAACACTCAGCAAGCCGTGCTCCTCTTGTCTTTTCCTCTCCTGGATTACCATCACATTGTCTGTCATCAATCCCAGACCTATAACCCCAGCGGTAATAACAGACCCACTGAGATACATTCAAGTGCAACAATGTGTGGGCGTCGAATCACACAAAGAGGTTATGAATAAGTCTGACTATTGAAGGTACTTTGGAGAATATCACTCTATGCGCTCACACTCTATGACAGCTAATTGAAGGTTCCCCTTGGGCTGAGTGCAGCAGAGACATAATAATCAAGGATCTTGTCCTGGTTTCACTATATAGCCCAAACGTAGGATTTGCTTCTTTTGTCATAATCAAAAGAAGATTGCACAGGGAAGGTATTCAGTGGTGTCGGGCATGTGTTGCCACAGTGGAAAGCAGAAATTTGGTCCATGTTATGAATCACAAAAGGTATGGAAAAGGCTGCTACAGCACAGAACAGATCAATACCCATCCCTCACAGTGACTGCTTATAAACTTATCCACTTAGACATCTCTGTGAAGAAGTGACTACCTGAGAGGAGTGTGTATTTTAATACCTATGGGTTAATTCCTCCCAGCTTTCATTGGATCAAATTAAAACAAGCTATGGCATAAAGGTAATAAGATTATTGTGTTGCTGGCAGGATTACTGGCTGACACGCTATGTACACAGGAACAGCAGTGGTCAGAGGCTGCATTGTTTATGCACGAATCTCCCTGGGAAGTGTAGCCTTCATTCACATTAACCTCTTTTTCACACATGAGAGAGGATTAGTTTGCATCATAAACATGAAACAGGATTATTTTATTTCATAATATCTCTTGTTAATGAAGCTCTTTAATGTACAGTTGTATTCTGTGATGGTGCACACTGAAAACAACAATTTTTAGCAATGCCAGCACAGCTTTTCTGTCCCGTGCAGCACAGATATTGGCTCAGCAAATCCACCCCACACCCCTTAGGCAAAGCTAAAGCTATCCAGTTTGCTATGGGGCTATCCCTCTCCAATGGAACGAGCCAAGAGAGTCAAACCCATTAGATGGTATTAACCAAGTCTAACATTAATTACCCTCACAGTTTTACTGCTGATAGCAGGTAGCAACGAAAAACGGGGAGGAAAAAAAACTTCAAAGAGATGTGTACAAACTGTACATATTGTAACTAGAGCACGGAGCTCAACATCCCAGCGAGCCATGACAAGCAGCCCTCTTGAGTGAGGGGTGTAGACAAGATACAGTTGTTAGTTGACATGCTAAAGGAATGTGCTTGGATTACAGCAGATGCCTTTTTGATTTATTGGCCGTGGTTGCGAGCCTTTTATCTTAAATCATGCTGCCGAACAGCGATTCATTTTCATTTTATTTCTGTCTGGATTCTAAACTCCCCACCCATGGAGGCTGGGATCTTATCATTATCATCTTTCATACTTTGGAAATGAGAAACCTATAAAGGGCCCCACAGTTTCTTGGGAATCTTCGGGAAGTTTGCCAAGCAACCCTGACCCAGATGTTTAAAAAGAAACAACGATAATAATTTACACACTCACATTCATTTTCTTTAAACAGAGCTGCAGCATTACATGCTGTAGTGTGTAAACCAAAAATTTGCAAAGGGTTTTTTTTGTGACTATTGCTTTCACCTCTGTGAGTCAAGAAAAAACAAGGGATATAGCAATAAAAGGGTATTGGTGCAGAATAGAGACAGGCATTTCTCCCAGCCAGCTAAATGCTAGTGCTGAAAGGACACTAAGCACAGGTTGTCTCTCAACCGCTGTGACAGGCCGTGCAGACGAGAATTTCACTGTGTTGAGTAAAAGGATACAGGTAGGGGAGGAGGGACAAGAGAAGAGGAGGCTAAGGTGAAGCCAGCCAGCCAAATCTGCCTTCAGCTCAGTGTCAAAACAGCCAGTCAGCTATGTACACCTTCATGTCACCTGCTTGTGTGTGCATGTGTGTGTTTGTGTGTATGGAGTTCTATACCTCCATCACCAGAAGGGAGCACACACAGTCATCTCCTCTGGTCAATAGAGCCTAATTCGCTACTGGTAGCAGCCAGCCTCAAAGACGATTTCCCTTCAGCTCAACTGTGCTGAAGCCTCTCCTCCAATCCACTGGAAGACAGAAACTGTCTTCTCGTTCTCCAACTTGGCCCCATTGTTTCTGAATTTTCCTGTCATCGTCTTCTATGTGTGCCTCTATCCATCCTCTGACTCCCTTCTCCCTTTGACTCGCTCTGTCGCTACGATGTTTTCACTACTGGTTGTACTACTGAGAACGAATGTACTCAGCTCAGGTAGTGTAACAGCACCTCTTCACATTATCTGCATGCTCTACAGGCAGCCTAATGGAGGAAATCAAAGTACTCAAATGCGATTCGATTCAGTATGCACATTGCATTCCAATCAGAGCTCCTTTGATTGATAGCTTATCCTTTTAAATTCAACCAACAAATACTTATTCGGGGGGGGGGTCATGCTTTCTTTTTGTACTTGGAGATGTGGAGCAGATTTATATCAAATAGTTAGTGTTTATCAACATTTCATCTATGAAACTCCCTTATGTTCGACTTTTATGAAATGTAATTACAGTGCTACTCACACTTCTCTAGTGTATCACATGAAAAATGTCTTCATAGTTTTTCCTTAGTGGCTCATGTTAAATGTAAGGAGTGCACTATTTTCTCCTTTCCCGGGACTGAAATATATTGTTTTTGCCTGAGGCATTGCATGAGTTACTGCACACCTGCTTTATCAGAGTATGAGTTGTAGCTAGAAACAACTGTAAAATGAATGTTCAGGCACCATGGCTACACATACAGGTTCTGTGTTGCCGTAGTGAAATTTAATCAGCCATGCCACAAAATCTCCCAGGCAAGAATGATTGCCAGGCAGGAGGATGTTACTGTAATTATTGTCTTGTTCACTGCAGACTGAGTGCCTTGGATAAGCCATAGTCAACGGGAAGGCAAATACGCTTGTTGCACAAAGCACTTAGCAGCAATTTACACAACAGGATACTTGGATGTATAAGCATTACAGTGTTGAACATGTTGAGGGAAAAAAATTAGGAATGTTGCTTACAGGAGGCACTGTTAAGGTTTAGTGGTACATGAGGGCATCTGCGCACCAGTAGGTCAAGATTTGAATACCTGCCAAAATATTCTTAGCAAAATAATTGATATAGTCCACATTATGTGCCTCAGGAGTGACACACTAATGAGCTGACCTCACACTGTAGCCACAGATCAAACTACCATTTGGTTTTTATTTTTAGATTTTTGTCCACTGTGCTGCATCATGCTTTCATAAAGACTGATAAATATGTGTCCCAGTGAGAATCAAACACCATACATCATGGAAGCGATAATGTTTTGCCCACTGGGCTGCACACCATCACATAACCGTGCTCCACCTAAACATAATGCCTCTGTAACCTCTGTCTCTTCACAGCTCCACCACTGTCAGAAGTCACCACATCCCCTCAGCCTCAGAGAACTACAACCACCACCACCACAACAACCACAGTGCACTGGGGTGTGGCCAACACTACCACCACAACAGGGCTCAAGGAGGGCAGCAGGGGAGCGCCCAAGCCGCCTCCTGTGATTCCACAAACTACTTCCCCTCCACCCCTCGAGTCCTTCCCTTTACCTCAGCGCTTCTGCGAGGCCACCGAGAAAAGAGACATAATGTGGCCTCAGACCCAGAGGGGCATGCTCGTGGAGCGACCTTGCCCCAAGGGAACACGAGGTAAACAGGGCTCCCTCTCACCTCAGGGCCTTGTGCTTACTGCTTTCAATATGACCTGAGGCGTCCCAATAGAACATCCCTGAGTTTGTTAGATTTGTCTGATATTCTTGCATACACAGATCTTTTTAATGGCGTTAGGTTTTGACTGTGTCATTCCAGGTCGAAACATGATTTAGCAATCTGTAACGGTTGTGTTGCAGAGGAGCAGGCTCAGCTGTTTCTCCTGCAGCTTACGTGGAGACGTGCATCCCTCGTTGGGTTGTGTGTGAAATCATGTTAGCGCTCCGAGTTCATCAGACACAGGGCTAATTAGGACAGGGCAAAAAATAGTTAGCACTTTGTAGCAAAAACAGGAGCAAGCTGTTGAAAATATTTTCAGAAAAATAATTCTGCAGAAACAAAATTGGTGACTTTACATGTTTGGAGTTTACTGTATCCAACAATTTCTGTTTAATTTGTCCTTTGACAGAATTCAACAGCTTACCAGACTAGCACAGTGAAAAAACTAAATATACTCCAGAGCTAATATTTCTGTGTGCACACACAAGCAGACATTCTCTGGCTTCAGATTTGTATAAAACCTATGAATTTGCATGTTTGTACATTTCTTGTTTGTGTGCAGTTTCCTCTTTTTATCTGTATCCTTGTCCTATGTTGTCCTGTAAAGGACTTCATGGGAAAATACATTTGATTTGACTTGATTGAACTTGACTATTCTGTTCTTGTTTTCCCTGTCAGGCACAGCCTCTTATTTATGTGTCCTTTCCACTGGGGCCTGGCACCCAAAGGGCCCTGATCTCAGCAACTGTACCTCCCACTGGGTCAACCAAGTAGCCCAAAAGGTTTGTATGAGCTCTGCCTGTTTTCCTTCTAAGTGGAATGTGTTTCTTAAAAACATAGGGTGTAGACAAAATAATGTAAACACGTCCTTGTAAAGGATTTCAACACTGATGTAACTTAATCACAGTTACAAAGATGGCAGCAAAACTGTGTCAGATTATCTTGAAAGCTGCATTTGTCAGCTGTAAAACAGGTCTGGAAATGAGGACAAAAAACTGCAAAAGTGAAGGCTGCAAAGGCTTACAGTATATGTTAAGGACAATTATGACAGACAAACTGCATCAGCGATATGACAGGCATGAACTGTATATATTAGTATACATGTAATAATATTACCAATTGACGTGCCTTTAAATTAGTAGGAATCATTACATTTGCCTCCAAGTTAAATGCCTTTTACATGAAATGTTAACAATATTTTCTCTACCCTCTGCATAATGTATGCTGTAGATGTAATAGCAGATATAGCAAGCAGTTCTCTGCGTACCTATTATTTTACTGCCACCGTGGCAGCTCCTACGTGAAGAAAACATTAAATCCTCTTTTCATAACTGGCATTTCAAAGACTCATTCAAGTGTGACTTGATGTCAGAAACAGGGCTGGAAAGAACCCTCCAAGTCTGTCTTCTTGCATTCTTGCGAACATTATTCACTCTCTCCCCCCTGCAGATCCGCAGCGGTGAAAATGCAGCAAACTTGGCCAACGAGTTAGCCAAGCACACGAAAGGCCCCATCTTTGCCGGGGATGTCAGCTCCTCTGTGCGCCTGATGGAGCAGCTGGTGGACATCCTGGATGCTCAGCTGCAGGAGCTCAGACCCAGCGAGAAGGATTCTGCAGGGCGGAGCTTCAACAAGGTAACCACATCCACCAGAAAAAATCCTCAAACAAAAATGCCTCTCTTGCTGCATCAGTCTTCACTGACAAGTTAATACTTTTAAATGACAAATACGGAAGGGGATACAGTGCTTCCCAGAATAATACAGTAATATATACAGTAATTGTTATTGTTTATCACATGCATTCTTTCTCTTTCTTTTCAAGTTCAGCAAAGCTGTGAGACAGACAAAACAAAAACAAAAAAGTTATGCTATTTTAGACTCTTTACTGACATGTAGCAGAGATCTGTATTCATGGCAGTATTTGTACTTTTGTGGTAATGGCCATAATTTGGCTCTGCCAAGAGTGATACTTCTATGTGTCAGGAGGCTTTGAGAGGAAAATACAGCATGTCATGAATGTGAGCTAAAGCACTTTTACTCCAACCTCCAGGTAAGCAGGACAGCAGCACAGGAAACAGTGTGGCAGGCAATGGGGAGTGGCTGGATCAGTCATTCAGTAGTTACTTTGTATATCGACCACTCAGTCAGGGCCTTTTTTCTACAAAGCCTTTTACTCAAGCTCATGAACTTGCAAATTATGTGTCTCTATTTTTTATCTGTTCTTTTTCTTTTCTAATAAAAAAGCTTCAAAAACGAGAAAGGACATGCAGGGCATACATGAAGGTACTGAAGCAATGCTTCTGCCCACTCTGCTTGCTGCCGTCCCTTACTCTATTCCTGTGCTACTGTATATGCCCCAGCCCCAGTTCAGCAGCATGTACCCTCTGCACTGTCATGTAATCCCTCCTCCCTGTGCTTCCTGCTTCTTTGAGTAACTGCCTTACACACAATTGTACCCAAAGTGCTTTCTAAGTCAAAGAGAAGTCAATCTCCAATTCCCGAGGTGGCTTCTTTACATGGATGTGTATGTGTCTCTGTGTTTTTCCCTCTCTATGCATTGACAGCGATGGTGTATTTTGTTTTTCATTCTCTTTTTCCCGATTGTATGTTTTAAGTGTTTAGTCAAGATTGCACGTCTGGATGCATAACACCATGACTCAGGCAAACATCCTGTTCTTACATTCCTCTCATTATTCATTTGCTGAAGGATTTGCTGCTTTGTTGCAATTTCTGCTTTTATATGAGAGCTGCCTTCAATATAAAACACTCCTGAATATTGCATCAAACACAGTTCACTTGTGATTTATTCAAACCTTTTTTCAAGGACCATAACCTGACCTTTCGCCGCATGTTAAGTAAAGATTGTGGCTCTTGTTTCACAAGGACATAAGTTTTCGGTCATAGAAGTCATTTGTTTCATAAATTAAAGGTGCAAATCTTCAGCTCTTTCTGGTTAATAGGGTTAGCCAGGTCAAACAATTTTTTCCCTTTTTCCTTGAATGCTATCAGGTTGGGTTCATACATCAAAGTATTTTGGCCATATATATCTCTCAACCATTAGGGAGATCTGTGTCCTCCACCTGCCACCAAAGTCACCCCCCTCAATTCAGATCTCTCCTTTGGGAGAGTATTAAAATGGATCGAGCTAATTAGCCATTCAATGGCCATGCGCCCGTAAAAAGAAAGGCAGGAAAGGGAAAAAAATACATGTATGTAGTCACACCAACCTCCCTAAAAATGTCACATCATCATTTTGGTTTTTAATGTTACAACATGTAGATTTGAAGTCAAATTTAGTGACAGTGTTAGAGAGGTAGTGTCGATGTAAATGACAGCATTTATTTGACTAATGACAGCCTGAGAGGATCTGGGACAGCAATCGTCGAGTCAGCGGTATCTGACATCTGCCATACTTGATGCAACATCAGTATAGCTGCCCTCCACCCTTCCCACCAGCCGTCACTGGCATTGATTACCTGATTAGACACATTGATTTGATTATTTCCTGAAGAAAACCCAGCATCGTCTGGATGCTACGCCCAATTTACTCGCTGTCTGTCCTGAGCTGTTCAGAAAGTGGGAGGCTGGAAAAATGTTTGCATGAAGGATACAGTTCAATTAAACACTTTTAACATATCATACTTTGTTTTGTTTTACACACATTTCCTTGTTCTTTTTTAGTGCTTTTTGCAGGGTGACTTAATGACTTTTTTTGCACTTGAGTACAAGTTGACTGCAGGTCAAAGTTAAAGAAAAAGAAAGTTTCTACATGCTGAACGCTGAACTTTTGCAATTAGAGAATTTTAATTGAGGACAGCTTTTGGTTTCATCCGACCATCTCTTAATATCCTGCTACTGGACCTGATAGGCTCAACACACTGTGACCCTAAGTGTCCGCCCTGATGCACCGTCCTTGAAAAAGAAACCATCTCCAATGATACTCTTGTTTTCCCTCCCTCTTCAGTTTCTCCTTCATATTCAATACATTTGCAAAAATTATGTATTTCTTATTCAGTAAATATCTGTAATTAACTGATCTCGTCATATCTACAATCAAAAAAATAAATGTCCTTTCAGCTTCTTTTTTTTCCCATCACGTTCATTTTAATCCTTACAGATGTGATGCTTCAGCACACCATTTCATCCATTTCATTTCAGTGTCTGCATGTTACTGCTTATGCTTGCAAATATACATTTTTACCAGTTACTCAAGTATCTTTGTTTTTGTTTGTGTGCGTATTTGTTTGTCTGGTTTGACACAGGCCATTGTGGACACAGTAGATAACCTACTGCGACCAGAGGCCTTGAAGTCCTGGCAAGACATGAACAGCACGGAGCAAACACACGCAGCCACCATGTTACTAGATACTTTGGAGGAAGGGGCCTTTGTCCTTGCCGACAACCTCATGGAACCTGCCATTGTCAAAGTTCCTGCAGACAATATAAGTAAGTAAAACAAGAGTTTGTGGTAAGCAAATGACAAGTGTTCTCGATTGATGTGAGCTCAGTTAATTTGATTACTTTCAATTCATTGAGAGAGTAACTCTTGTGATAGGAAAACAAGGCCACCACATAAAAAAGGACTTTGTTTTCATAATAAGCCTTTAAACCTCGGGGGAACAGAAAAACAACGCATATTAGGTTTAACGAGTCACTTACTGACAAAGTGATGAATATCAGACAATTAAATAGACTGGATTCTCTGATTGCACACAGTTTATAAATGTATGCGTCTAGACCTTGTAACTCTATACATTAATGTGAACATTAGCCTGCTGTGGAGTCAGAAAACGTACGTTGTTTATCCACAGCCTCCTCCTCCTTCTCTCATTTTCTTCTGCTGTTAGACCATATAAGGAAGGCTTCTCCTTAGTTGTTTTTTTTTCTCTGCAGTGTTGTTTTATTCATATTAGTAAGAGTCTCACTGGGCTGAAATGATCACTTTGTGATTGACGTTTTTATTGTGTAGCTCAGTGTCATCAAGATTTAGTGTTTGAGTCGTTGATATGTCCTTTGGTCTGTGCCAACATTTCAGCTTGTGTAGAAATGTCAGGAAGAAAGCTTTGGCTTTTGGTATTCTCTGCTGTTTCATTTTAATGCCCTTGGGTCTAAGTCAAACAGTCTGAAATGACCAATATCTCATCCTCTTGTCCTTTCATCTTTCTTCTCTAACCCGTCCTCTGCCTTTCTGCACATGGCAGTCCTGGATGTGTATGTACTCAGCACGGATGGCCAGGTCCAGGATTTTAAATTTCCACAATCCAGCAAGGACGGTATCTCAATCCAGCTGTCAGCCAACACTGTCAAGCTCAACAGTCGGAATGGTAAGCTCTCTTAAACATACCAAAATAAGTAATTAAGTAAGCAACTAAAGTTATTTAGTATAGCACCTTTCACAGAGCAAGGTCGCAAAGTGCTTCAACAGAAAGAGTGAGAACCTTGGTTAAGATAGTTCTGTGTCTCTAAGAGCAATGAAGTGCTTATTCAATGTGTGAGAAACTGGGAAATGTATGCATGTGTGTTTGATTTCTGTGAAAAAGCGAAGAGTCTGTCTGTATTAGTGTAGGAGCACAACAAAGGTTTTTATTAGTCCTGTGATTTTGGCTGAAAAATTTAACTTTTAAAAGCTTTCTGTCTCCATCTCTCACTCATCTTTCTCTCATTCTTGCCGTTCCTTTGTTGAATATTTTCAATTGAATTACATTGAAATAAACTGAAATTTAGTGATTAAATGTTATTAGTCGTCTTTTTGTGCATATTTTGTCACCACAGTTATTACATTGTCTAAATTCTCCAGGAAGCTTGATTTTTTTTTTCTCTTCCGCTGATGTCTGTCTACATCTTTCGCTCCACAGGAGTTGCCAAGCTGGTTTTTGTGCTCTACAAAAATCTGAGCCAGTTCCTCAGCGCAGAAAATGCCACCATCAAGATGGCCAACGAGGCTTACGGCCGCAACGTGTCAGTGGCCGTCAACTCCGACATAATCGCTGCCTCAATCAACAAAGAGTCCAGCCGTGTATTCATTAATGACCCGGTGATTTTTACCCTGAAGCACAGTAATGTGAGTCTCCCTGCTGGAGTGAATGGAGAGGTCATATTAAAAAACACCAGGAGGGAACATCCAGAGTAGACAGAGATCTGCAATTTGAATTGTAAATGTCTGGCTAGGTCAGTTGGCAGTTTATTTAAGTCACTGAACATCAAATTAAAGGAGTCTTTAGAACCTAAGTGAATTCTTAATGAAAACTAATTCTTTAATCAACATTGGGATATAAATGATACCCATTTTCTTTTATAGTGGGGGAAATTAACTCCTAGATTAGCCGTACAATCTAGGATGAAATTACTGGAGCACCAATTATCTTTCGTCTTTTAAAGTTGTCACTAGAGTTCCCAGAGGGCCATGCGGGACTCCATTCTTTATCAGAGAAATTGTGCAATTCCAAAGACATGCCGTCAAACAATTATGCTTCTCTGTTATTAAGGCCTCATATACCCAGCTATGCTTGATTTGGCAAGCATGTGCCAAATGAGATACAACATATGAATTGCTTCATAAGAGCTGTGAAGTGAAAAATCCTTATCCATATCAGTGCAGAAAAATACTTTGTATGAGTAGGGGGTAAATGGCCTCTGTGTTCTACATGTACTTCAATTTCAGGCAGTCAATTATTTGGACACTTAACCATATCTCTTGTTATCTGCAGATGACAGCAGACTACTTCAATGCCAATTGCTCCTTTTGGAATTACTCTGAGAGGAGTATGATGGGCTACTGGTCCACCCAAGGCTGCAAACTCCTGGACTCCAATAAAACACACACCACCTGCTCCTGCAGTCATCTCACCAACTTTGCCATCCTCATGGCTCACCGTGAAATCTCAGTATGTCACACTGATTTGTTATATCTACCTCTGTCTTTTCTTTCAAATTCACCTGTAGTATTTTAGACTTTTTTTCTATTTCATAAGCAAACACCAAACATTCTTGTTACTAGGTTTAAATAGCAATCTTTCAAGATTACAGTGATCACAGCGAGGTTCAGAGAGAAGTCGTGCATACTCTTGTTTGCTGTGTATGCAGTCACTCTACTGCTTTCTTCATTAGCAGTTTAATTTTGTAAAACCCTGTTTTACACACATCACATTATCTGCTAGAGCCATTTCCTAAACATTACAAAACCCTACCAAATCCTACCATTTACAAAAAGGTCCTACAAAAAAGTGTGCACACTTCATTAAAATGTAAAGACTTAAAGTAACGTTCTGTAGCTCAATAGTTCCCAATACTAATGATTCCCTAAAATTAAGCAATGTCTACTTTTGACCCTCCATCACAGAAAATGGCCTCCGTATAAACATGAGTTGAAAACAGTGATTTTTGCTCCTCTGGCCTTTTATTTTGAAGGATTTTTAAAGGCCTGAAGAGGTGAAAATATCGAGTACTTCACAAGAAAACAAATTTGAGAAAAAGTCAAAATAAAATCAACAAATTCTGTTTATTTTATTCTGACTTTTTCTCAAATTTTTTTGTGTAAGAGAAATATGTTATTTTTTATCACTTTAATTGTCTCGTGGCTCCCTCAGATATCTATATATCTATATAGATATATAGATATATAGTGGCCAATATTACTTTCCCCAGTTGTTCTTAATCACTCATTAAATATAATATATAAAGGAAGTTTAGTGTTTCTAATTAGGTCACATGATTTGAGGCATAAAATGTTTCAAACATTAATCACAGAACTGAAAGAAAAGCATGTTCTTTTCTTTCTTTTCACAAACATATTTTGTAATTCGCCATTTATCTTTTATTTCTTCCAGGGTATCGTCCTGCATGGGCCAATTCTGAGGGTCATCACTTGCGTTGGGATCGTGGTGTCCCTCATCTGCCTCACCATCAGCATCTTCACCTTCTGCTTCTTCCGGGGCCTTCAGAGTGATCGCAACACCATCCACAAGAACTTGTGCATCAATCTCTTCATCGCAGAGTTAATATTCCTAATTGGTATTGATATGACGGAACCCACGGTAAGCCGGAACGATTGCACCCTATTGATTTGGTTTTGATATATTCCCTCTCAATTTATCTCCTCACACCCCCAAAACAAAACAAAAGACCCTTTCAGAAGGAAATGGATGAGACTTTAAGCATTGTTTGTTTTTAGTCTTCTGTGCTTGTCCCTGACATGACATGAGTGGGACAGCACCATTAATATAGATTACTAAAGGGCCATGTCTTCCACTTGACAGGTCTTTTTTCCTCTTTCACTTAAAGCCACAGTTGCCATGGCTGAGCCTGTATCCATACCATTTTTCACTTCTTTTCACCTACATTTTCTCTTCGATCTCTTTTCCTGCATACAACGGTGAATCAAAGCTTCAAATGCTGAGCTGGATGATTAAATCTACTAACTCTAACCTTACAATACGAATGCCATTTAAATTTCTACTGTGCTGATGGAAAGTTAAACCTGTGCATAGTCAGAGCCCATGTGGTGAATGAATATTCATTACCTTTTTTCATCAGTTTCGCTGATATGTGTTTCACTGAATGGGTGAGGCCGCAGCGCTGAATGTCGTCTTTTCAGTGGGTTTTAATAAAAAAAGGGGAATATGATATACAATTTTCAATAAAGAAAGTGCTATGCAGATCCCTCTTGTCATGTTTAAATCATTTTTGTAAGTTAATCTAAAAAAATCCCCATTTTATGGAAATTGATTGTATTGTTTAGTCTTGTTTTTCCTTGAATACTTATTATTATTTGATTGTCTAAATCACTTATTGTTTTGACTCAGATTGGATGCTCCATCATTGCGGGTATCCTTCACTTCTTCTTCCTGGCTTCCTTCTCCTGGATGTGTCTTGAGGGGGTCCAGCTGTACCTCATGCTTGTGGAGGTCTTTGAGAGCGAATACTCCCGTAAAAAGTACTACTACGTGTCTGGTTACCTCTTCCCTGCCATCGTGGTCGGTGTCTCCGCAGCTATTGACTACAGGAGCTACGGGACAGAGAAAGCGTAAGTGCAGCTTTCTGAACAAATCCCTGGAAATGCACAACATACACGCTGGATGCTACACTGTGTGTGCTTACCTGCTGTGTCTGTATGTGGCAGCTTTTGAAAAGAAAATCTAGTCATCATTTTTGCCAGCGCCTTATGTGCATCCCTGGAGACCAAAACACCAAAACATTTGCGCTCCTTATGCCAGGGATGGGCAGCTGTTCAATTTTTTATGTCATTTGAAAGTGGCTGACAGACTCAACACTGTGGTTTCAGGGGGGCCGCAGCTACATTAATGCCTTTCTGCTTAAAGACCCTCCTGTGACCTCTTGTTTGTAAATGCTCTCTTAAAGAGAAGAGCACTGTGCAGAAAAAGCCTTTTACGTAGATTAATGGCCATATATCAGCTAAGACCCAGTGATCAAGAGGGGCTACTTGGGGTCTTCCCTCTGTTTAGTATTAACAGTATTAATGTTCAACCTGTGAAAGGAGTGATTGAAAGTTAAATATTGACAAGAAATTACACACTCAGCCCAAGTAACCAAAGATGTTTTTCTTTCCATTATTATTTGGCTACAGGAGCATGAAGACAAGGCTGATATTGTTTTTGTCGTGTGTACTGCCCCAAGTAAAGCGTGCGTTTCTTTGTCATAGGTGCTGGCTACGTGTGGATAATCATTTCATATGGAGTTTTATAGGACCTGTCACCTTTATCATCATGGTAAGCTGTTTTTATTTTTCTTTGAATACTGAGACTGACAGAGTGAGGAAGGGACTAAGAGGGTGAGATGAAAGAGACGAAGGAGAGAGATAAAGGAAGTGAGATGGCTGAAGTGAAGGAAAAGTCAGCCAGATTTTTGCTCCTCACTCTCTTCGGTGATGACAGGTTAATTTTTCACCAAAGACAGATTTCAAGGCATCCAACAATTCTCTCTGCCTCTCACCACCTGACAAGGATCAAGATTTGATAGTGTAGTTTAACCTCGCATTCATACAACTCCAATGAAATCTCACATTATAGACATCACCAAATGGCCTTAAAGTTCTACTTTTTATGATGAAGGAATAGAAAAAGATTAAAAATGGCCTCAAGGTGTGCATTTTGCAGCACGTGCTGTAACTGTAAGATGCCATTGTTAGATTTTATAGCTCCTTTTTTCCTCCTCTGCATCAGCCTCCTTGTGTGTCTGTCTGCCTTTAGTAAATAGCAGATGACAGCAAAGGGGGGAAGGAGAAACGCAAGTCACCTCTCTGTTTGGTCAAGGACCGTCAGGGTGAAGGACATATAGCATATTATAATGACATATGTCCCATTGAGGCATGCAATTATTTACTGGTCATGACATTATTATCTCCCGCTCCATCAGAGAGGCTCAGAAGAATGAGACCTTAGGGAGTCTTACCTCCCTGCGCCAAAAAAAAAAAATAGCAGGTGATATTCCTCCGATATATCCTCCACACCATGTATTGCTTTGCCCTCGTGCACACCAAGGGATGAGGAAGCTCTGCAAACTTGTCTTGCTGCTGTGCAGGGAGGACGGGTTGTATTTGTTCAGTATCCAGCATAATGGTTGGTACTGTATCTACAGATGCAGTGACCTCTGTTGAACATCAAACTGACACTTAAAATATACTGGGGAGAGGGGGCACCCATGTCAAATTCCAGTGAGTCTCTGCAAACTATTGGCAGCCCACTAGGAGCTTTCCGAGTAAAGATATAGTGCAGCTCTTTGTCTGTGTGGTAACAGAATAAATAAAAGACACATCTGCTCACTAGACTGCATTTCACAGTGTTCTCAAAGAGAGACATCTGAACTCGATGTAGCATTTAAAAATGGAAGAAGGGCACAGAAGACCTGACGAAGGTCTGTGTCTGATTGAAATGTCTTTGAGTAAATGGTGAAATGCCTGTTCCTTTTTTGTTTTCATTGATTTTTTCTTCTTTTTTTGTCTCAGCACCTGCTTTAAATGTGTGAGCTTATAATTGGGGAAAAGCTAACATTGTATTAAAACAAATATACATTTCTCCCTGTCTCAGCAAATGCTCCGTCAGCCACACAGGAATATGTTTCCTTTCCTTAAATTGGGCCCTCATTGTTGCTTCTATCATGATTTGCATGAAAAATGCATCTGCAGTGGAAATGATGATCAGGATCCCGGTGGTGATGACCGGAGAGATAGAATCATGACCCTGTGAGGAGCTAATGTATTGTAGCAGGGCTAGTGTGTGACGGGAATGAGGTTTTGCAGTACTGGCTCTGGCATTGCACACTGCTCCTCTGATACTGTGCAACAATTGACTCAAAAAGACAAAGTACTGTGGAAAGGGGCATCTCAGGGGAGCATGCAGGAGCAAGGTTTGTCTACACCATCCGTGACCCTGGTTTCTCTACAAATTGGCTTTGTCCTTGTCAATGAGGGAGAAGGAGAGGAGGAGTAGAGGCACATGAACAAGAGATCCCTATGTCTGGATCCCTACCCACCACCCAAGCCATGTTTGTGCCAAATAACATTGGTTTTGACCTAGGGTGGTCATGCTTTTTTCTCATCCTTTTGTTTCTCCTCCTTCTTTTCTTGCTTTTCCTGTTTGTTTTTATTTTTCCTCCTGGCTGAAACAGGCTCAAAATTCTGACTGAAAACAAACGCCGGTGGAAGGCATTTAGATCCTTGTTCTTAGGCAGAGGTTACTCTGTCTCTGGGCACAGGGGGTATTAGCTCCATAAAAGGGGAACACAGAAGTAATGAGTGGTGGGGGGATCCATTAGTATGCTTGAGATGGCTTCAACACAAGGCCTCTTGGATCATGACACGTCGCAAGCAGTTCTTATCATCTGGACAGCTCCATCTGCACCTTTAATATTTTATCCCCAGCAGTTCATTTGGAGTTCAGTGTGTACACACACAGTCCACTTCAGAAAGAGCTTTCTCTTCAGTCCCAGTGTGGCGAGGTGCTTCTGCATGGCTTGCAGTGATGATTCAGAGAGACAGAGTGAAGGATAGGGGCAAGGCAGCTCCGCTTTAGCAAAGGGGGATCCCCCCCAGGAAGGACTGCGAAAGCATGTCAGTGGGGGTGGGAACATGTGCCGTGCTGCTAGGTTACTTTAAAGTACTGTGTCCCTCTCCTCTGTCTCATTGGATCCATGTCACCACTCCAGGCTGTGTGAAAGGGTTTTTCAAAAGTCCTCGCCCTCCTGTCGCTCCCCCCACCCCCTCCCCCACTGCCTGACTCATGCAGGCGGCTGATAGAAATAATGGCTGATAACTGCGAAACAAAACATAGTCTCAGTGCCATGATATAAAAGAAGGTTCACGATTCAGGATTTTTTTTCTCTATTTTTTTTTTTTTTTTTCCCAGTTGTCCCTCTCTTTTACTGCCTGGGTTATTGTGAGCGCCTCCATGAGTTGATTGCATGTGGAGGGTTGATGTATTGATCACAGACCGGTCTTTTGATAGCAGTGTGCGCCAGAACACGTAGAATTTCTGTTCAAGAGTGAATGGCTGTGGTCTGACTCCAGCTCACAAAGGTCATACATTTATTTCATGCCGTCACACTGGCAATGCTTCTCCATTGTTGTCTTGCCAATTTGTATGTTGTATTTTTGTTACTCACATGCCAGTGATACAGTAGCTTACATGTAAGCTTACATATATTTGTCTGCTGTATTTTTGTAGTTCTCTGATCCTTTGATATGATATATTGGAGACACACATTTAAATTTTTCTTTTTTAGATATTCCTTGACATTATTTATACATGCCTGGCTTGCAGTGCAAACACAGTCTAGTTCCTCTGCTGTGAGTGCATGTACATGCTGTGTCAGGGACTAGTTTGCCCCAGAATAAATGTTTTTGAAGTAAATTATTTGGAGCGGCTCCTTGCTGGCCTATCCAGCCTTTGTGTCTCTAAATCACGGTATTGATTTTTAAGGTGCTGAATAAATGCGCTCAGAAACACAGCACATAGTATCCTTGTCTCAACCTGATATGTGCCACAGGCTCCCCTAAGATTTAATACATTAAAACAAGCAAGCAAACGCCGTCTCCCTCATTTTCTTTCTCTCTCTTTTGCCTCTCATCTGCCCACATACAAGTATCGAACAAAATATACCATGTTCCCTCAAGCCTTTTGTAGCTGGTTATACATTATAATATTTCACTATGTGCATAAAATGATATGCAGTTGTTTTGTACAACACGAGGGTCTCTTATTTCTCCTGCTACTTTTCATTCCCTTCTGACTTTGCCAGACTGCTGCTGTGTGGCTGTTCCTTTCTTTCTTTCTTTCTTTCTTTCTTTCTTTCTTTCTTTCTTTCTTTCTTTTTTTAGTGCGATGGATTTTAATGCATTTCCATGCTCTTATTGATATAGAATGACACTAAATTTGGCGCCAGTCGGCCCGTCTGAGCCCGGCTGGAAGGATAGATGTTTATTGGATTAGTCTGTGGACATGCAGATATTTGAAGGCTCTCCTCTTTTAATACTTACAGACAAATTAACAGGGTTTTTTTCTCTCTGTCTGCTGTATCTTGAGTCATACATCTTCATGTATTAACACTGCCATTACTCTGTTTTGACAGCTCAATCTCATCTTCCTGGTCATCACAATGTACAAAATGGTGAAGCACTCTACCACCCTGAAACCAGACTCTAGCCGACTGGAGAATATAAAGTAAGTAAAGGGTCATATGCGGAACCCCTGCATTCTCCTGCTTATTAGCAATGTAAAACTTGTGCTATTCTGCCACTAACCCCGGGAAAACTAAGGCTCTTTTACTCTTGAGGTAATGATATATTTTTTTTACTTAATAATGTTTCATGGGAAAATGCATTACCTCCCCTACCTCCAAGCCAAGTTTCAGTACTGAACTAACAAGTGACATTAGAATATAAGAATATATTTATTTATTTTTTGAAAGGATCCAGATAAGATGGAACATTTACCAGAAGAATTCATTATTTTGAATCTAGAGATTTCAAATGTTACACAGTTTTTCACTGAGACTTTTGGCATGACTTAGCTGTCATGATGACTACGCAGACTTTGTGAGTCGTCTTTTCTTCCTTTGTTGTTTTACTCCAAGCCACTCGCCGCAGAATTGCACTGGCATGACACGCATCACTCTAAGGCAGCAACTTAACTATGCACTGTTAGCTCTGCTAGGGTGGGGTACAGTGTAACAGCTACCATGTGTGTTTGCCGCTGGAACATGTAAAACTTTTTTTTATAGATCCCAGCGTCTAATCCCAGAGAAAAAAAAATTCCTTCCCTACACAACCGCCACCACCCGACCACCACCCCACCCCACTGATCCCCTTCTAGTCTAGGCTTTCTGTGTCGCCTGAACATTTATGACGTGTTTCGCTTTGGGAAGGAAAGCAATGTTTTCTGAAGCACTAATTGTTTTGTTTTGTTTTTTTGCACTTGTTTGAAAACAATATTTATTGCTGTTTACTGCAGCCTGAATTTCAAGGCCTCTTCCTTTTGGCGTTATATGGTTTTGTTGCTCGCAGTAGCACAGCCCCATATTAGTTTGCACCAATATATTACGTATTTCCACTCTGTGTAGGAGCAGCAGTGTTGCTATTTTCATCCAGTGTTTGTTATTTTTCATTTTTCCTTAATGAATGTGTGCAACATTACTTCACTGTGGTAAAACTGCAATCAGGAAGAACAGCCAGAAAAGGGCTTATTTAGACTTTTTGGTTTATTTGAGATAGACTACTCCCTTATCAAGGAAACCACAACAGAACACATTTACCGAACATGGTGGCACTCAGATTGGTGTGCATTTGTACTTGGATGTTAAAAATTATTTCTTTTAAGCTTGTTTACACTGCAGAAATATATTGCGTATTTATAGCTGTTTCCTTGTGGTCGTTTTCTTTGTGTTTTTTATGCCAAAGCCAGTGTCATTGCATGTTGCATGGGAAGTTAACGCACACCCTCTCCTTTCTCTTCTTCTATCATTCTTTTCCTCTCTCTGTTCTGCGATCCACACCAGTAATTATCGCGTTTGTGACGGCTACTATAATGCAGATTTGCCTGGGTAAGCTTTTACTATACACCTCAGATAATTTTACCCACACAACACCACCCACACATACAGTAGCATAAATGCAAATTCAACCACAGACAATGTGCTCTGACCAAATGCTTTACACAGAGTGTTGTAATTGAATCATCAACAGCAAAACATACAACTCTCAGTTCTTGTTAGACCCTTAATTTCATTGCCTCTCGTGATTTCCCTTGGATCAAAATTGAAGATATCTTACTCAAATGCCGACTAACCCACGCTGTTATGCGCTCTGATCTAATTGTGTTTCTCTCTTCCTGCTTATCATGCTCTCTAGCTATGAAGATAATAAACGGTTTATCAAGTAAGGACATGTTGCCCAGAAGTCTCCTCCTCAGCTTGTAGTTTATTCTCTCTCCTCGTTTATTCTTTCTTTCCTTTTCTTTCTTTCTTTCTTTTTCTGTCCTTCGCCGGTTTATCCTCTCCCAAACTGCAGCTTCAAAGCCACTCATCCACTGTCTTTGTGACTGTTCACTTTCACCATGTCCATCATCTTGAAATCCAGTGTTGTTGTTGTTGTGTGTTTGAGCGCTGAACTGTGACCGCTGCTGGTGTCTGAAGGCTCCACAGGACCTTCACACACGAGGCAGGGAACCTCCTTTTTTCCTTGAACTCTTTCCACATCTGCCTCGTTCTCCAGTTCTGATAACACACACACTAGATAAATATTTAGTATATGATTGTGTTAAATGCTTTTTTTTTTTTAGCTTATTTTCAAACACGCCGTGCTTTCTGATTCTGCTGTTCTGTATGTTCTAACATAAAAAGTTATTTACAGAAAACCAGATCAGTTTTGCGTCCTTCTTGTCTGTTTGACAGCAGGAACTGCATTCCAGTTTGGCCTGAGAGTGTGTGGATGGAGGGGTGGGGACAGTGGGGAAAGGGGTTGCGAGGATGGCATAGGTGTTGTCTGTCATTTTATTGTTTTCCTCTCACCTGGTTTACAGCTTTTTTTCCTAGTTTTTCATAGTTATGGTGATTGCAAAGCCCATTCATTATCCTCTCAGATCACGAAATGCCTCTCATGCTGGATTTGTCCTCTTCTTGTGTTTGTTATTTGCTATCCTTCAGATCCTGGGTCATGGGTGCCTTCGCTTTGCTGTTTCTGCTGGGTCTCACGTGGTCCTTCGGTCTCTTCTTCATCAGCGAGGCCTCGATTGTCATGGCATACCTCTTCACCATATTCAACACCTTCCAAGGAATGTTTATCTTCATCTTCCACTGCCTTCTCCAGAAAAAAGTAAGTTTCTTGTCGTCCGCAGTGCTCAAACAGAGTGATTTTTCTTTCAAGATGAATCGCTCCTGAGTTTGAACAGACCTTTGCACCGGCAAGTCACAGAGCACCATGTGCTGATATAAAGAACAAACACTCCTTGCTGCAAGATTTTGGCTAAGTCATATGTAAAGTCAATAATGTATGTAAACACTCTGCTGTTTGCTCACGCAGGTCCGCAAAGAGTACAGCAAGTGCTTCCGCCACACCTACTGCTGCGGAGGGCTGCCAACAGAGAGTTCACACGGTTCTGCAAAGACTTCCACCACACGGACCAGCGCACGCTACTCCTCTGGTACACAGGTAGACCAGCAGCTTCATACAGTCAAAGACTCACCGTGTGTCAGGAGCAAAGAAGAACACAGTGTTTTCTGCACACACACACACACACACACACACACATACATACACACACACATTCATTGTACAGCTCATTTACATTGTTATGAAGCCCAAAGTTTAAATAATTGC
Organism: Siniperca chuatsi; assembly: GCF_020085105.1. Classification (NCBI taxonomy): domain Eukaryota; kingdom Metazoa; phylum Chordata; class Actinopteri; order Centrarchiformes; family Sinipercidae; genus Siniperca; species Siniperca chuatsi. Next base: position 15,015,084 of record NC_058047.1, read on the forward strand.
TCATGAGAATGTACTTTCTTCATAAGCATGTAGGTATTGCACAAAATAAATGCACATCATGCATTTTAGCTTCAGAAGTACATCAAGAGACACAAACATTATGCCACATTTTACAAGCAGCGTCTGCTATATTGCATGAGTACCTTTCTTCTGTTCTGCCCCCTTTAGCACTTGCTTTTATCTTTTTTTCTCACTAACGTCATGTGCATGGGAAATAGTACTGCACTGTTTCAAGAGCATTGCAAGCACATTTTACTGTGGGGAAAGCCGAAATTGCAAATAAACATATTTGCTTTATCCCTTTCTTATTAAAGGCTAATATGCCTTATTAGATAATACCTCCAGATGTACTGTGCTTATAGAGAAACCTTCCTATCATACTTTAACCTCCAGCCTTATTAAAGGTACTCGTGACTGGAGCTGAAGTCGTTCAAAAGTTGACTCACGTAAAATTAGTTTTGAAAGACACATACAGAGAAAGTGAGCATTACTACTGTCCTTGCCTCACTGCGTACTAGTAGGTGAGGAGTGATAAAGTCATTAGTATGTACATAGAAAATAAATGAAAGTTGATCTGAAAGGTGAGCGGGCTTGTTTAAAGTCCTAATGACTGTCCCTTGTTGACCTGACAGAGTCGTATCAGGAGAATGTGGAATGACACCGTAAGAAAGCAATCTGAGTCCTCCTTTATCTCAGGTGACATCAACAGCACCTCCACCCTTAACCAAGGTCAGTTCACACCTCATTTCTCTCCACATGCACACCTATGCACACATTTCATCATCCAGCTTAAAATACCTCCTTCAAGTTCCAATGATCTCACACCGCCACAGAGGATCCTACTCTGGTAATCGTAATAAATGCCATCAGCTTGAAAAGACAGAGCAGTATGGTTAAAAAAAAGAGGGAAAAAAAGATCTAGGCCTTTAGTCTAGTCTCGCTGTTCTGCCAGCGAAGGATTACAAAAATCCGTCCTCAAATACTGTGCGCTGTCATTCTGGCAGGTAACGTCACTCTCAAATTGGGGCAAGGCTAGAAGAACGTTTTTTATTTAAGTGCTGGCTGTCCAAAGTTCATACCCAGGCTCAGGGGAAACATAGATAAAACTAAAAACAGGGTTGAAAAAAAAAAGTATTTTAGGAAAATTTTAACACGCAGAGAGAGGCCATTTGTTCCCTGGTATGTAAGGTGACCTCCGTTACTTTACAGCGGGATATATGAGGGAGGGAGGGAAAAAAAACTGTCATTTATTATTTAGCTTGAGCACAAATATGATGATGAGAAGATGATGTTCAACTCTGGCTGACCTGGAGTGCTTAGTGTGTTGTTAGGCTTTCTGCTGCCTCTGAAATGGCTTTCCAAGCATGCGAGGGAAGAGAGGGTTTACACCAAGGTAGTTTAACTTAACTCCCTCCTCTGACTCTTGTCGCTGCCGCTCTATACCTTCTCTTTCTTTTTTGCTGTCTCTTCCCACAAGGTAAAACCTTAAACCTAGGGCTTTGAAGCACATTTTGACTTGCCAATACATCGGTGACAATATAGAAAAGGACTTCTTTTTGCAGCAGTACCATTTCCTGTTAATGTAAAGGTTGGATAGTGATCACTCCAGGGTGTAGTAGCCTAGTTACCCCGTAGAGTCAGTTCACTAAAGGAGGGTTCTATCTTCTGGAAGCACTTCCCTGTCATTAATAACATCCCAGGAGACTTCCCAACATGACAGATGGCATTTAACACAGGTGATAAATGGCAGTGGAAATACCTCAAATCCTTAAAACATCCCGCAAGCTAGGGGAAAAAACTTAAAAGGAAGATGAGGTTTGGAAGGAAATGGCCAAATGTGAGTCTAAATAAAGATTTTGATACCAAAACCTGGAATGATTCTGGTCTATATTTGGACCTGGTTCAAACAGTACAACATTTTCCCAATCAGAGAGATACAGGGTGCTATGTTTGAAAAATTATATGTGCTCAAAATAATAAGTACATATGACGTATAAAAAGCGCTGATGACAGGATGCAATAATGAAAATTGGTTTATAAATTAATGGGTTATGAATGCATAACACACAACAAATTAACTTGACAGTTGAAACCACTGCTACCTAAAGTTGTTAAATGTGAGCACGGCCTGCAACAATTGAATATTTTTGGCACATGCAGAAGTAGCTGCTTTGTAGCTTCTCCCTGGTTGCCTCTCAAACTTTAGTCTTCATTCTCAACTTCAAAATAAACACCCTAGTTTCAGATGTTGGCAGGCACCACATACCTCAAAAGACAAACTTGCTGAAAATTTCCTTCATTTCTTTTCAATCACTGTCAGCTGACTGCGCCAAACTTATCTGCTCCTCTTCTGTCTTGCCACTCCAGGAATGACCGGGAATTATCTACTAACAAATCCTCTTCTTCGACCACAAGGCACTAACAACCCTTATAACACCTTACTGGCTGAGACAGTCGTATGTAACACCCCCACGGCTCCAGTGTTTAACTCGCCAGGTGTGCTTACTTAATACTTTCACCTGAATTCAGGCTTTTATTCTTTTCTTCTCTCTTCGCCTCCTTTCTTTCTCTCCCTCTTTGTCTCTTCAGTTGAGTATACAGCAGGTCAATTGAAAAGCAGGGTGTTCTGCAGTATCGCCTTTCCTTCTGAATCATTCTCTCCCAAATACTTCATACCGTACACACTGTACTGTGTGTGTGTGTGTGTCGCACGTAGACAGTATACATTGTGTGTGTGTGTGTGTGTGTGTGTGTGTGTGTGTGTGTGTGTGTGTGAGAGAAAATGTGCACGTGTTTTCATGCAGGACAGAGATTTCTGTGGTTCGTCTCGATCCACCCTCTGTGTTTTCATATTCCTCTTATCCAGACTCTGAACGGGACATAATGATTAAGATGGGAAAGGGATACTACATGTTCTGCCTTGAGATAATGTAAACAGCGGTGTAGACCTGAAGCTGTAATATAAACTGCATGATTATGAAGATTTATGCTCCTGAATTTATCAGCTGATTTGTTTTTTGTTTTATGTGTTTTAGAGGGAGCTTTCCCCTTAAATCTTGTTAAACTGCAAGCAAAATCTACTTAATACAGATCTACTTAATGCAAATGTTGCATTGAGTTGTCTATGTATAGACCTATTTGATAATAGCTGATACCCATAAAAACATTTTAAAAAATCACTATATCTCAATTGCACATGGCATTCAAGCATATATCACATTGTAAAGACTGTGCTGCGATTTTGTGTGCTATTCTATTTTAAACTGAAATGGCATCTTTTGTCATGTTTTGTGCTTTTCCCTTGTGCTTCCCTCTAGTGACCTACAGAGAGACAAGTATGGGAGTAAAACTTAACTTTGCCTATCAAATGTAAATTTTTTTCAGCATGCTTATTAAAAACAACCAAAACCCTGGCACAATCACTGGTTTACTTTAGGCCATTAACACACACTCAGTGAGCAAGTGGTTCACAAAATTATCTACCCAAATTCTACTCTAATCTGAAAAGAAATAAAAGATTTCTCTAGTCATTTGGAGTCATCTTCAAGATCTGACAGCTTTATCGCAAAAGCCCATTACTCTGCTTCTCTCTCTTCTGCTTAATTTGTGATTTTAACCGACCAAAAATGTGTTGCTTTTTTCTGGCAGAAAGGAGCATTTTATAAGAGAGGTTTCTTTTTCTTTCTTTTTTCTTTTCTTTTCTCCCAAAATGTCTGTCCTCCTGCGGCATTCGGCAGTCTCAGTGTCCAGTAGTATTTCCCCTCACACCTTTCCAGACAACACCTGTCTGGACACTAAATTGCCTCCTAGCAGGCATAAACACATGGATGTCATGGCAGCAGCTGTTTAATTTTCCCTTATTCTCTTTTTTTTTCAGAACTTTCTTGTCATTTTCCCTAATTTCCAATAGGCTATGCAAAAACTGCACTTTTAACATGCCTCCAACAACCACACTGACTCCCCTTTTTTTGGACAAAGACAAACATTGTTGTAAAATATCCCATTAGTCTTTATCTTCATTTTTACATCTGTTGTTCTACAAGGAGGCATGTTAGCCATAGCAGAGCACATTTTTTCTGCTATCTCCTCTCTCAATCATGGCATAACTAATATTTATCCTTTTTGCCGCTGTTTTCCATGACCTCCATGCTTTGAGAAATTCCTAACATGACTGCGTCTGACCTCTGCAGCGGCTGTGTTATTCTTGAGCTGTTCTGCTAGTGACCGGGGTCTCATTGGGAACTGTCACTGTGATGGATGCCAAGTGCTGGGCTGCGGGCAAGCTCTGACCTTTGCCAGCTTTGGGTACACAACCTGCCCACTAATGGACAGAAAGTGTACCAACACAAACAATCAAAAATGTTTTAATCTACAAAAAAATGTAGCTGTTGGCATTTAATTCATAAAAGTAAAAGCTATTTAATGCTTGTTTATTTCATTTGCTGAACCCTTGCTCTTGCTAAGTTGCAGTTAAGACTTTTACTTTATGTTTTGTTGTTCTTTTGAGTGATTCTTCTTCATGTTACAATAAATCATTTTACTTTCTTTTGTACATCAGCTGCTCTTAGACCAGATAGCCTGAGCAGACAGACATGATGTGAGTTGTCTAAAGTGAGTCTTTTCACCTGCTGTGTGTGGTGATGGTGGAGTGCTGCTTGTGGGCTCCCCTTGTAGTGAGAACAAAGATGGCTGTCCCATGTTGATACATGACTACTTTCCCTTTCTGTCTATGTCATCTTTTCCCATCTCTGTCCTTTTCTTTCCCTCGGCACATCCAACCTATTAGTTGCTAGAAAACCTGTAATTGTTGTAGCTTGCCCGTTTGTGGCTTCATACTTGTGGACATCTACTTTTGCCCGGTGTGTTGTGATGGTGATTACTGTTCAGTTTGTTTTTTAATGTTGTTTGGGATCTTTTTCATTGCTTTAGTCACTTATGTGGCAGACTAAAACGCACAGTGCTCTGCTTGTTATAAAGCATTTTTAAAAGGGAAAGTTAAAATGTATATGTGAGAAAGTAAAATGATTTCTCATTGCAAATGATGCATGCATATATATTGTATGTTAAGGATTGTGCCTAACTAACAGATTTACGGCATGGCTTAATTTGACTGGAGTCTTCTATGTGAAACTGCATCCTAAACAGCATTAAACTTTAGTTTCGTTATTTAATGGTCATTGGTGTTGACTAATGTACAATCCCCTCACATGTTCCTCTCTTTCCAGGGCACTCACTGAACAATGCGGTGAGGGATACAAGTGCAATGGATACTCTACCGCTAAATGGTAACTTTAACAATAGCTACTCACTCCGCAATGGGGACTTTGGCGACAGTGTGCAGGTAGTAGACTGTGGCCTCAGTCTGGACGATGCTGCCTTCGAGAAAATGATCATCTCTGAGCTAGTACACAACAACCTGCGTGCCTGTAACAAAAGCCACCAACAGCAACAGCAGCAGCACCCCAGTTTACATCATCCGCCCCACCACCAGCAGCCCCCGCAGTACCACCATCACCACCACACGGAGCGGGCTCCGCCCAAGGTGACGGTAATAGGCGGCAGCAGCAGCGAAGACGATGCTATTGTCGCTGATGCTTCGTCTTTGGTGCACATGGGTGACACAGTGGGCCTTGAGCTGCACCATCAGCAGGAGCTGGAGGCGCCGCTCATCCCCCAGCGGACTCACTCGCTTCTGTACGCACCCCAGAAGAAGGTGAGGACCGATGGGGGCGTTGATACCTTAGTCAGCCAGTTGACACCCACCAACCCTAATGATAGTCTGCAGTCCCCAAACAGAGACTCCTTGTACACTAGTATGCCTAATCTGAGGGACTCTCCATACCCCGAGAGCAGCCCCGATGTGGTGGAGGACCTGTCCCCCTCCAAGGGGAGCGAGAATGAGGACGTTTACTATAAGAGCATGCCTAATTTAGGGGCTGGCCACCAGCTCCAAGCCTATTACCAGATAGGCCGAGGGAGCAGTGATGGTTACATTATTCCTATTACTACAGAGGGCTGCATCCCTGAAGGTGATGTACGGGAAGGACAGATGCAGTTAGTGACAAGCCTTTAAATGTATTTAAATAATCCCCAAACCTCTTCCTGCCCTTTTGCAACCCTGACCTCTTGGAGGACACACTAGTAAAGGGAAGGGAAGTGTTTGTTTTATTTTTGAAGAGAGCTTAATAGCCCCGTCATACACACTAGCCATTTACAAACCCTCCCCCTCCAGCTGCATTTTCTCCTTTTCCTCAAACATGCCACTCTTCCTACCTTCCCTGCAGACCAACAGACTTGGTGCACAGCAATGGCAGTGCAAAGTTTCAGTGAGACTGTACATAAAATGCAGAATTGAATTTTCAATTTTAAGAGACAAGCCAACTATGTATTTAAATGTGCTGCTGCTGTTGAATAATTGAGAAAAATTTAAGGTACGAAAATAAAAAAAGACAAAAAAAAAAAACATTACCGGCTACATCAGATCAGCAATTTCCCAGTCAAAAGGTTGTACATACACTCCCCTACATCCTCGTTGAAGCCTGTTTTTTTATTGTAAACAAAACAACACCCCTGGACCAGGATTATGGACTGTTTGTAAAATGTTCCTGATCAGACTGTTAGAAAAGGAATATAAGGTCCTGGTTGCCCAGAGTCGCTCTTCATCACCATGAAGTCTGGATTGTATAACCACTAGCAATCAAGCCCCTGGCCTTATATTTTCTCAACTGTACATTAAACTGTTGTCAAGGAAAATGGCTAAAATATATATTTTGTTGTATTGCTAGTGTAAAATAAAAAATCATGGGAAACCGTAAATATGAAAAAAACTTTTAATTGCAAAATTTAACGTTTGAGAGACTATTGTGTAGAAGTTGCACATATGTTATACAGTGTGTTTATGGTCCAACACTTCATTCATGGTAGTATGTTTGAACGTAAAGGCTTATGAAAAGAATGGAGGATTCAACAAATTACAAAGATGCATTATCACTTTTTCCACTTGTGAACAGTGTTTTTTGCTTATTGAGTTCCATTGATATCGCCCATTGAAATATGTCTATTTGATTTTGCCAAAGTATCATTACTTTAGTAGAATGGGAATGCTAAAACCCAGTTAAAGTGATTTATGCATTGCACAGTTTTTTGTGTAATTCTGAATAAAATAGATCTTTTAACAGTCACGGCAGAGTGATGGGCAAGCGCAAATTAAACCAACTTTTGACAATAAAGTTTCTATCATAAATGTAGTTCTTCCTACTGGGTTTGGACATTTTATTTATTGAAATCTTTCCAAAAAATATATGGGAAATGTGTGAATATTTTCCAGCACTGGTATACATGCTGTTCTGTAGCTCATGTTTTCTATGTAAACATGTTACCAAGGGGCTCATCACTTAAGACTGATGTAAAGTTCAACACTTGTTTAACAAATAAAATAAATGTGAGATTTTTTGTCAAATGCCAGTTGCTTTTTAATGGTTTGTGGTTTTGGTACTATTTGAGAAAGCAGGTTTAATTATTTTGCTATGGACAAAATACACTTTTGACTCAGGTTATAAGTAAGTCCCGAGCACCTTGAAAGGTAAATTGGTGAATTTGTTTTCTAGGGGATTTATTTGCTTTTTGTTCTGCTTTTTCTTCAATCGCTACAGAGTAGAGAGAGCTCATTTCACCGTATGTGTTAGAGAAGCCAAATCTTTCCATGTGATTCAAAGCTGAGAAACTCAGGTAGGAAAATTGCATTGTAAATGTTCCTCTGTGTGGTTGTAACACTAATAAAGGTTCGAAAATTACACTGGTTCACAGCATTGTCAACTTAGTATATTATTGAATGAGCACTAGTCCTGGCACCATTATAAAGCCCGGTGCTACAGAAATCTTGTAAGATGTTGGCTTTAATGCCGTGTGGGAGTGGAAACAAGTCCATGGGCCTAACAAGGGGTCAATGTTACACTTGGCTGCGGTTGTAGAAATATATTACACATAATATGTCCGAGTATGACACATATTTACTCTAATTAATGTCTGCTTCTGCTGCTAAAGCCCATAGTCAGTTCTTGTACGGTTTATGCCTCAGGTAATGCTAATTTACGAAGCATTTTGTTATAACAGCAGTTGAGGCAGAATGACAGCTCTCAGCAGGGTAGCTGGAAATTGCACTGTTTACCATTTGGCATTGAAGGAAATGACTCAGAACTTACTTTATGTCAGACCCGTTGCACATAATGCTGCGTGGGCTGCGTGTTGTTTTGACTTTTTCCACAATTATGTGACATTTTGTGCAATTATCTGAGGCTACAAATTGTCATAGAAGAAATTTTTTGTGATCTCTTGTACGGACCCATTGAATGTCAGTTAGCAATCAAGTGTTGAGGTGATTGTTGACTGTTGAAATGGCAGACATGATGACGTGCATAATAATGAGGGGAAAAAATCATATTGATTTCCATCCTGCATTGTAAAACGTGCAGAACCATTTTATCTGTGAATGAGAGCTCAAAGTTTGATTATATAATTTAAAAGAATCCTTTTTAATAATTACAAATATAAATTAGAAAAAATATGTTAGAAAGTAAGAAATTGTACTGTCAATTGTAACATACATTGTAATTATAAAGAGAGAATTCATGTTAACAAAAAACCTGAGATGGCTCATCCCACACTTAGAGGAAAAATCTGCGTTTTTGTGTACAGAATGCCATGTTAAACTTCAACAATTTCACTGCTATAAACACTAAAAGCAATGTCTGCTTGTCAAAAGTTATTCTAACCTGAGAGTTTGTCTTTGTTCATTGTTTTTGAGAGCATACATCACATAAGTCAATTCTTATTTTCTGTTTGCTTACCTGAAATAGAAAAGACAACTCTTCAGTGCAGGGTTCTGTCTAAACTGTAAAATACAAAGTCCACGTTAACCATAATAATGTAGGTAGCCGCTCTCCTCCAATACAGACAAACAAATAATTGCTAATCCTTTCCTCACCCCTCTCTCTAACTGCAGTTTGTTTATCCTAACACAGTGACCTTAGATGTGGATAAACTCAGCTGGTAAGCAGGTTTATTTTCTTTATTGAGGGCAGGGAAATATGATCTTGGATTGGCTATTTGTCTGACAGGGAATGTGGACTGGGCACCCTCTAGCTTTGCGTGTGGCCTTCTCACCATGCAAGAGCCTCTCTAATTCCCCATCTTTTGCTCAGGGAGAGACTCGCCCTTTGTCAAACATTGATTCAGAAGTAGGCCAGGAGCCGAGGGGCTGAGAGCTCGGCTGCTCCCACAGAGGAGCGAGTGGGCCCCTGGAAACCGAGGTAGAGAGTACTGTGAAACTGCTAAGGATGGATGTGTTATTGACTGTAACAGAGGTGTGAGACTAATGTGTGACCAAACATGGATATTTGTGATTGTCGAGTCAGAGGTAATTTTCAGGATCCAAGGAACTTCCATAGGATATGATGCAATCGCATGAAAGAGATTTTCCTGTTGATGAAAGACTTTATGTGTGTGTGTGTGTGTGTGTGTGTGTGTGTGTGTGTGTGTGTGTTCGAAATCACAGAATGCACTGAAGGTCTCCTGCATGTGTCTGTGTCCTCTCTGGGAGACCGAAAACAACTTTTCCAAAAAGCACTTGGTATTTTGGTCACACAGGGATTTAATAAACATTTAATTAACTAATCATTTGTTTAATATCTGTGAAAAGCTTCATCAACTTAAATGAAATAAAAACTATGTGCATATCATCACCACTTTGGTGACTTTTTGATTCTACATCCCCACATTAACAAACAAAAAAGGAATGTTTATATATATATTGGTATATATATATATTGGAAGCCTCCAGCCCAAATAATTCAACATTTCATTGTATTAATGTATAGAACTGAGGCCATTTTTGCAAGTCTACATTCATGTATTTGTTGAAAGTTCAGTTTAAGAAGTTCCATTTCAAACCCTTGGGGATATCGATAGTGGCTGCAATAGCAACTGCTGCAGTAACTCCTGTGAACGGAAAACACAGTGCCAATTATAGATGCCATCAACGTGGATGAAAGCGATTGTGTACAAGCAAAGGAAAACCTCTCAAGCCACAAACATTAACTGGCAGCACAAAAGTAACTTCCCAAACTCTTGAAGTCAAAGGGGACCCTTTAACTGCTCACTCTTTTCTTCCCCCAGCCTCTTTTGTCCTGTCCCCAACTTCAAATGTGCAGATTTGCGGCCCATGGGCGACTTAGATCCGGTCCCGTCGAGGTGAAAAATCCAATTAACCTGCAGCTCCAGCTGCCTTCGTTATAATTCCCTCCCATAATTATGAAATTACCAGATGCAGGATTTCAAATGAAAAAAGGATGAGAGCGACTTGCTCTGAAAAAAAAGATGAAAAAAAACATTCCCTGCCAGTATACAGAGTTCCAATTTACCTCAAGGGGGGACAGCTAATTCTTATGACTGGGTTTGAAGGTGAGACCTGCAAAAGCCCTTGTAATCAGAATAAGAAATAGCCTAACAAAAACATGAGGATGGTTGGATCTTGAAATAGCCATTGAGATTAATGGATAGACCCTTGCATGTTATGCACTTAGACTTTTGAAGTATAAATGCACCATGCAAGACTAGACTACTCACAGAAATGTATCATAAAACAGTGGCACTGTGAGCGCTTTGGGATCTCTGGTGGTACAGACACTTATTTCTGAAGGACTGTGAGTATTAAATCTCTTTATTTGAGATATCAAGATGAAATAAAAAAAAACACCTACATGTTCCAGCTTCCTTCTGCCTTTGTCAGGGACTTCAAACTACAATAGAGCCAGGCAATAAGCAGCAGTTAGGTACAGTACTCTATTTGGAAATGCATATGTAATGTTTAAAGTTTCTTTATTGCATTTAAGTAACTTAAACTGTGAAAAATGTATGAGGTTTGATGCACTATGTGCTCATCCATTTAAAAGTAATTATGAATGTTGCACCAGCTTTTCAGCATAAGTACTGAAACCAAAACTCCATCTTTTCTGCAAAACAACACACATAACATGGCGGTGTCTCATTCATCCCCAGACTTTTATATTTTTCAAAGAGCTACTGTGTCTTGCCTTGCCCTTAGTGCAGGCCCTTTCATCTCAATACTCAATGAGATTTGAGCCATGAGCTACTGTAGCACACAACACAAAAGCCACTGATTCCTCTACTATTAATTCAGGTTCTGGTTTCCTTCAAACACAAAAATAAACCATTCAAATCATCCTGTAAGACAAACACATTTTCGTGGCTAATTGAGATACATGATGATGCGGCTGTACTGTCTGACAGGAACGAAACAGAAAATATTTATATATAACCAATATTTATTTATAACCATAATTTACCATTTATTTTTAGATCAAATAATTAATTAGAATACTTTTTTTTTTAAATATCCCCTTCTGTATAATATTGTTCATTTTGTCAGGAATATTTCTGACTAATGCATGCAGTACATTACACATCAGAAACATCCAATAGTGTTTAACAAATAGAAACACAATTCTAATAGTATGAGTTATCACACTGTTTCTCAGTTAACAGGGACAACACTCTTTACTTTTTGTGTTCAGTTCCTTCGCAGCAGAGAAATCTCATCAGTAAATCTACCATTCATCTGATAAACTCATTTGCACTTGTTGGAGGGAAGCCTCGAGCAATAACTATGCGATCTCCTGCCATGTACAAGCTTCTGCTGGCTAATATAACTCACTACACTCACATTACACATACTGTATGCTGAGACTCATGCAAACTCATCCATTATGCTGCTGTATCATACAGCATCAACATCTCTATTCATCATTCAGCAAGAAGAGAAGGAACACGTAACAACTTAATGGCCGCTCACCTACGCTATTTGCTTCTTAAGGGTAACTACTTCCATCTTTGCAAAAAAAGTGCTGTTCTTATTGTAATAAACAGGTTCAGAGATATGAGAAAACATACTTTAATTCAAATTGGAGTGGGCTAGCAATCTCTGCTATGTACACTTGAACAAAACCTATCACGACACAACAGAAGTTTGTTACTTCTCCTCGTGACTGAGAAGGAAATAGATGAAATGTAAGAAGGACTTTCCTGTAACTGAAAAATCAAAGGCTCAATAATCAATGTGTATCCATCAGCAGCCATTTCTCTCATCAGAGAAGTGCGCTGAAAACATTCACAAGAGCGGGTAATGCTTAAAATATTTATAAAATACTCATATGGGGGATTGTGAACGAAGCAACCACACTGTAGAGTTCTGACTACCAGACATTGCCCACCATTTGTTTATTCCTCAGAAATGGAAGAAAAAGTCCTAGTTGAAGGTCAGTTTCTAAATTTAAAGCATCAGGGAAACACTTCAGATTTTTCCTGTTCTCTACAGTACATCTTCTCTATGCTTTAGACAGAATTAATGAAATGTAAAACCTGCTCATATGCTCAAATCATAAATTATTTGAAACTCAAAGATATTTTTATTTCTATGAAGAACATACTAGTAACTGCATGCTAATATAAGACTCTATTGAAAACATTTAATTATATTTGTTAATTTGTGAATTGTAAATGTTGGTGGAATGTATATGCAAAAATATGAATTAGATTTTCTATTCAAGATGATTAAGGCATCAAGATCTATTGATTTGACATTGGCCATGTATTATCAAAAACACCTTGTCCGAAAACCGCAGTCATTCGCAGTGGGACATAAATGGGATCCATAAAGCAGCCGATGGGCCCAGTACTGTGTTATAATTGATAAGTAGAGGGAAAACTGTTGCAACCTTGAGTATATGTGTGCATTGCAACTGAATATTGATTCCGAGTTTCCTTGCTGGTGGCGAAGGTGCAAGGAGACTATGAAGACAAGATATAAAATATATTATGAATGTCTCTGTTGGACTGTAGTTTCTCATTAAGATTCAGAAGGGCCTTTGCAGAGGAACCTTGTCATGCTAATCCTGGCCAAGTGGTCCCACAGGGTCCCGGCAACTGTGAGCGAGCATACATCTCGAAGAACATTTTCTGCCTGTGATCTTTGTCATATTACTTTCCTTGCCTTTGTGATGTCATTGTCCTATTTGTATAGTAGTTTGTCTTAGTCAAATAATTGGTTAAGACACCAAAATGCACAGTTTGCTCCACTTCTCTTCTCAGATAAAAGAGCACAGAAACAGAAAGGATTGTCCATGTGAGTACATTAGAAATGATTCATCAAGGGTTAAAAATTAAAAACAACTCTTCTTGTTTATGAAATAACTTGGGTTTGGGTCCTTTTTTGTTAATGAAAATCATCTAGTTCACATGCTCAAATACAATTATACCTCTATCTAACCATATGACACAGGAACCCATCTGAGAAACCTAGAATGTACAGTATAATTTAATGTCTACTGAACTGCAGGTCATTTTCAATATAGCATGAGTGAAGTGTTGTAAGATCTAATCTCATTTCATTTTATTAAAATGAGAATGCATTTCAAGGTATTAATTGCACTTTTTTGATTCATATCAACAGTTTATTTCACCCATGGCCAGCAGTACCAGCACACAGCATCGCTTTGTCGGTTGAATATTTGTAAATGTACATCTGATTGAAGGTCTGCAAATTTAACTTAAATAACCAATTTGGAAAATATAGAAACAAGAAGTAAGTATGTTTGATGGTGTTTAAAAAAAATACCAACACAGTTTGTGCATGCTAAATCCTCCTGAAAATATGACTGTAAAACCTTATTTTGGAAGTGGATAGTTGGTGCTACAGAAGAGTATGACAGTGAAATAGCGCCATAGTTTCAATCTTAAAGGAAAACCCTGAAATCAATCCACAGTCAATTTCTCAGCTGATGAAATTACTGGCATGACCTTTTAAAGCTTCCTCTTTAAACATTTTTTTGTCTGATTTCGTACAAATGACAATAAGATGTCTTGCCAATCATGTAGATTACATCTCAGATTCAATGGATCACATTGCAGATAGGAAGCGGAGAAAGCATTATGTTGACTGAAAAAGGGAGGACAAGCAATTAATGATATCTGAGCTGGGGTTTCATATCTCCAACAATCAAAAATAGATTTAAATGATCAGATGGTCTAATGTCAGGCATGCTTTTGCCTTCCCAGCTGTATCTCTGTTAATAAGAAGGGTAAATTGCTTTGAGCTTATTTGTGATAATCGTAATATTGACACTCAGCACTATGAATGGTGCCTATTACATGTTCTAGCAGAAGCCGTGGAAATGGACTTTTAATTTGAATGTATTTCAATAACGTTGAGTGTAATGGATTACGGTAGCGCTGCTGCCTGATTGATTAGTTTCACCTTTTATGTACAGCACAAGTCTGGCCGCCACTGCAGATGTCCTTCCTGGGATAGCATTTTAATGACAGACTGTGGCCTGACTTTGCAATTCAATGCTTAAGCCTACAGTGCAGTGCAATCATTATGGTAAATTCTCATTGTGCTGTCTGTCTTGTGGGGACCTACAATATTTCCTCCCCGCATATGCTCTGTTCAAATGCATTAAAGCAGAGCCAGGGGGATCCCAACAGATGTTGAATGGTTGTTTTGTCTTGAGTACATCGGGGGCTTTTCAGCTTGAAGGTGATATTAAGTAGGAGCCACATTACGACTCACTTTGATGTTATAGCTTACAGCTGTGGCTGGCAGATCAGCAAAATTCGATCTTCAGTATAATATTTGGAAGGAACATAGGGTGGCCATATTTTTCTGTGTTTTGAAATTCTGGTGGTTCAGTGCAACTTGGGAAAAACTAAGTTTGGAATCAAAGATTCATATCAAAACTGTAGGTCGTTTTAAAGGAGTTAAGTGGGGTAGGGCAGGAACAAAGCATGAAGAAAAGACTAACACAGCTTTTTAGCTTAGTAGGCATGCAGGGTTAAGTGCCTAAATTCCACAGGCTACGAAGGCCAAAAACCAGATGCTGTCACTGCCAACACTGAAAGGTGTTTTGGTATAAAAGTAATGATTGATGGACATACATAGACTGTTTATGTGCAAACTGTGCTTTAAATGGGGTAATTTCATAGCACAACTGCCAATCCTCCTTTTGCATTAAGTTTGTAGCGCTGCTGATGCCATGTTGAGATTTGTTCTGGGATGGAAAAGCCACTTACATTTGTATTCACAGAGCAGCTCCAGTATCTGCAGGGTCTGTCTTTATGTGGCCAGTGTGCCAGCAGCATTGGAGGACAACCAGATGCAGAGAATCACAAGTTGAACTGAGGCCACAGCCAAAGTATCAACATGTGTCATCTGGATGCAAGTGTCAATTTAAGTGTGCCGCCTGCAATGTGTTGTGCCTTGAGCTGCTCTCCTTGCATTAATTTCCTGTTGTCTGAGTTCAAAGTGTTTGTCACCCGCTGTCAGTCACATTGCCGGTTTCTCTCTCGCTGCTCGGGGACCTCGCCGCGGTTGCAGGAAATGTTGTTTTCCCTTAACAGTACACTGGGTCACTTGGTCGATAGTGGCAGAGGCCCTCTGGGGTCAGGGCAGCTGACAGGGGTGCCCACTGTCGCCACTGCATGATAAAATGCTCAGAGGATTTACAGCTAGACTCTGAATGCTCCTGGAGGAAGGAAATATGCAGAGACAGATGAGTGAGGGAGGAGATAAAAACCAGTCAAGTCTAACAGAATTTCTTCTCTGCAGAATTTCTCACTCTGCTGTGATCAACACATAATGACCGTGTGAAAGTGCAAGGCTGGTGGACAAACTAGACGGCTGGACAAAACAAAAGGTCCACTCGATTAAAACAGCACTGCAGATTAACCAGACCCTATGTACATATTTGCTCACAGGCATTAATCAACAGTGGATAGACCACTCTGAATAATGAGCAAGGTGATTATAAAGCATTGAAATGTCGCTCTTGTTCGTGATTCTTGGCATGAGCTCGTTTACAAACCACTTGTTGGTTGAAAGTGATATAACAACACCAATTGTGAAACACAATAGTAAATCAGTGAGCAATCAGTGTGTTTTATTTATACCTTCCACGAAAACACGATTTGATTAATCGCTTAATTTAGCATCTGCGAGATATCAGAGACTGCTAAAAAATGATGCTAAAGAACGACATGTTAGTATTTGATTCAGAGTATGCTGAATTTTAATTTAATCAACAAATGTGTGCCATTCACTTAGATTTTTTACAAATACATCTCTTGAGTGTGCCACTAAATTTGATATCAATAATATCTCAGATACAAAAACAAATTCTGTGACAGAATGTATTAGCAGCATTACTGTGCCCTGCAAACTCTGATTATTATTGCATGATTTATGAAATATGCTATTTTCTTAAGTACTCATTGTATAAATGATTTCATGCCTGATAAAAAAGGAGGCTCTTCCTACTGTTATTCAGTCCTGGTTACCACTGAAAAATGCTCTACAGTTGACAGTCAGTATCATGAATTACTGTGTATTCACCTTTATCCAACAGCTGTCCCCACACCTCATTTTATCTTTTAACACCCAATGCAAGCTGATTCACAGTGGAGGTAACAAACAGTAAATAAAAACACACTGACATCAGACTCAAAACAATTTAGTGTGCTTTAGTGTGCTGTACAACAGCACAAAGCTAAGAAAAAGTATTGACTCATAATATCTATATAATTGGCACTGATTTGGAATCTGACACCTTTCAGTGCTAGTTGCTATTTGACAATGGGCATGGTAATGAAAAGGTATCATTTTAGCACATCCTGTAATTAACCTCATGAATATATATTGGTTTGTTAGTTTTTCCAGCATCTTAGATTTTCACCTTTGCATCTAATCAACACCCTCAGCAGCAACTCAGTTTTATGAAGCAACAACCCAGTAAAATAAACTGCTGACTTATCCTTTCGTGACTTTTTATAACGAATAAGCCACATCTCTCAAGATAAAGTTGACGAACTGAGACATTCTCAAAGTTCTTGAATGTCTCATACAGACTGACAATGATCATTTAAAATCCGCCTCACGGGATTGCAGCGCTTCAAGTAATGGAGATAAGTACTAATTGGGGTCATATTCTCCATGCTTAATTCCCCAGCCTTTACAATATCATGTACATGGTATCATGAGTCTGCTCCGAGTCAATCTGGAGAATCCATTACATCATTTACAAAAAGTTGACAGCAGTCAATTAATATTAGGACAGCCGTGCCGTGTGCTCACTACTTGTCTGTCTTAAAAATGTGTGCAAGTGAAAGTATTAGTAGGGATTAGGAAATTAATCTTGTAACAGTGCAAGCAGGTGACAGGGAGCTTCCACAACCCATTCCTAGAAAATTTTAACTGGTCATTGCGGATTAAAAGAAAAGTTATACATTACAGGCCTAATTCAGTGTTTCAGTGTAATTGGCATATAACCTTGCTGCATGTTATCCTGTCTTTCTTATCCATTTTTACTGTGATGTACAAATGTATGATGAACATTTACTTTAGACAAAAGGGATAAGAGGGGCAAAAGTTTCCATGTTTGGGAATCCAGCCATCTCTGGAGTAAGCGCTTTTGTTTTGGAAACTTTTTGTATTTTATTTTATACATTTCAATTTGAAGCTTCTGGTGGGTGGAGAGTTATCAATACCTGGCACCGGAACAATGTTCTGACCAATGGGGCCAATATATACAACATCTCAACTATAGAAGATTAATGTAGAGGCTGATTAAGATGACTGCTTGTTCCCAACGAGGGTTAAAAATGTCAAACCTGGCTGTGTTAGTGTGTTTTCCTGTCCTATCTTTTTGAGGACCAATGAGTTTTAGACCATTTTTAGACAAATTTTACTGTTTTTGTGCTAAAACTTTATTTGGACTCAGTATTTACATAGAAAACCATCCAGATGTTTTTTCTACTTTGTGATTTCACCCTGTGATTTTGTTTTTGTGTGCTTGTTGGTTCCTTGAATGTGGACAAAAGAAGGCTGGAGGCCTTTTTTGGCTATCAATGACCTCTCTATGGATTCTGATTCTATGTTGACGTTGATTGCTCATTGATTTCACTCACCTGTCCTACACAATATAGGCTACTCAGATGGTAAGTAGCTTTTTGTCCTGAAGAAAGTGAAGTGAAACTTTGAATCCTAGAATTAAAACAGTTCTCTCCCTTCCTTGGATGTCTATATGCAAGCCAGCACCTTACTAGAAGAGGTATGCAGTCTGCTTTAGGTCTTCATTCAATTCTCAATTCAGCATCAACTCTTCTGTCAGTTAAATTTTACATTTGAGTTCACATGTTCTTATGGCCGTATTCAATGTTAAGTTTCACTTGTTCCATATTTATAACATCAAATGATTACCTTTTGCTACAGTCACAGCAGTGCTACTCCTAAACCAAAGTATTAACATTGACACAACAATAAAATCCAACCTTTTCAGTCAACATCAGTTGACTTTCTCCACACTTGCACTATCAGTTTCCTTCAGATTTAGCAGTCTCATCTGCCCCAGGTAGCTCCTCTGGGTCATCTCTGCCCTATCAGTGTCCAAAACCTCCAGATTCTCCTTTGTGTCGTTCAATCATGTCTTATCATGTTATCATAAACCCATGGATATGTGGATCCTACAGCTCCAAGCAAGTTCTCTCTTCATAAGTAGAGAAGCAGAATCTAAAATAAAACAGGCCAGGGATGAGGATGAGGGCAAGACATTTGGAATGATAAATTAATAGACAAATGAGTAACTTTAATTTAAGAATGTATTTTAGTGAGAGGAACCATTCATCTTTGTTTTAAAGGGTGAGTCTGGTAATATTTTAGATTTTTCATATGAGCAAATCCCATGACAAGACCCAAACCAACAATGAATTGATCCTACTTGCATGAAGCCTGATATAGCTTATTCCTCTGTGCCATAGATGTCCTTTGTTGTCCAAAAACGATTAAAAACACATCAGTGAGCCACAATGTTGCACTGTGTGACAAAGTTCCTTCATTATGATGAACAACATTATGATGAGCACTGTAGTTTTAGCGAGTCAATCCCGTCATAAATTGTCCTGCTGCCATAAATACTCACTAAAACACCACATATGTGGCTGAAAATAGTCCCCATCAATGCACTTTTTAAAAGATTAAAGTACATACTGTATATTCATGACCTGTTCTTAAAGATGTATGCATTCAGTAGGAACACATGGGCTTAGGACTGAGTGCCACAGACAGGCTGGGGAAGTCAGAAAGTATTAATTCATTCATGGGATTTGTTGACAATAACAAAACAATATAGAGCATCACCAGCCTTGACCTTTAAGGTGTATAGTACTACGTTGAGAGGAGCTGCTAATTAGATAGACATCCAGACTAATCACACCATTCAGTGTACCTTCAAAATGTACACAGAGACATAAAAAACACTGCCAATTATGTGTCACAATTGTCCAAAATCAAAACTACCTCTTTAAGGTTAAAGTTAGTATTGGTTAAGGTCAAGGGTTAGAATTGAGGTCAGGTGTGTAGTGCTAATGGCACAAGTTAATGTACCTTCAGACATTTGTAGTAGAAACACATAGCAAATCACAAGTCAAAGCAATCATCATTGATTTTCATTTGAATTTTAAAAATATCACGCATTGGATGCACTTTGCCGCTTCAAGTTAAATTGCAGCTAGAAAATAGCTGTTTTATTTTCTTCTGTATTGCACTGTTACACTGCCACAAGCCAATCACAGCACAACCTGAAACCAAAGGTTATGCTATTTTTAAAATTCAAGAGAAAGTCATTGACGGTTAAAGGATGTGACTTGTTGTTCACAGTGTATTTCGGCTGCAAATGTCTGCACGATGCTGGATAAAGAATATATCCAGTCCTCGTAAATATATTAATAAATACATGAGTGTGTGTGTTTGGAGCCATCACCGAACACAGATGAGCGGGGAGGATTGGGTCACTGTGAGAGAAAAGTGAGGAGGGGAAAGGGGGAGGCTAATGTGGAAATAAAGTGTCATTGTGTTTCACCTTCATTAGCCAGAGTCACCACACGTTCTCACCCGGCCTTAGTGTAGTTAACCATCTCAGCTGCTGCCTTGCATAATGACAAAGTGCTGTAAATGAAGAGAGAAACAGGGTGACACTCGCCTTGGGAGGGAGTCACTGTTGGAGAATATCGTCCCTCATCAGTCATCTATTAGCCATTTCATCACTGCTGTCACAGGGAAAAAACTCAGACTTCAGACTCGAGGATTAAGGTCACAGTGTACTTGAAGCAGTAAAATATTTGTTGAAATAATAAAGCAGCACTTTGGTTTGGACTAAGATCAAAAATATATAGGTGTTACATTGGTGGCTCACTGGTAAACACTGTCACCTCACAAAGGTCCAGGGTTTGAATATTTTGTGCGTGTGTGTGTGTGTGTGTGTGTGTGTGTGTGTGTGTGTGTGTGTGTGTGTGAGTTCACACATTTATACATTTGAAAGTGAGTTTCCTCTGGGTCCACTTATACTCCAAAGACATGAAGTCCTGCTGAAATGTGTACCTGTAGGTATGATTTTGAATGGGTTTGCCTGTTTTAGGTGTAGATGGTTGTGGTTTTGTCTTCACTTTCTGTTCATTTCTTTTCCTCAAAGTGCCTCATATTCATGCTTTTCCTCATGACCAACAAAATGCTTGCAAGATTCTCGAATTCCTTCATCCTTCCTTGTAATCCTTTCACTACAGCTTTGTCACTACTGTATATTTCTGCCTTTGGACAGTGGTCCTTGACAGGAAGGCTGTTATAGGCAACATGTTGTACTGTTAGTGTGCATCAATACTGAGCCAGTGGAACCCAAAAGCCATCGTTAAATTTCAAAAAGCACATGACAGGGATCTTTCTTGCATGTCATTCCCCTGCGACGCCACGCCATTTATAAAAATGTCATCATTATTAAAATATGTCACTTTATGACACCTGTATTCTTGAGAAATATGAATCTGTCACATAGTTGCAGTGCATATTCTTGACTGACCAACATCAAGATGCTCAAGAAAAACTCTTCAGTCACTTTAGGTTGTACATCACCACAAGGCAAGCTAAAATCACTTCTCAGGAGTTTGAGAAAGTGCTTTACTGACAGGAAAACAATAACAATTAAAATCCAATAAGATAAACATAAAGACGACATGAATGAGATAAATGAATTAGACAGCTGACTGTGCAAGACCGAAACAAGCAAATACTACAACAATAAAACAGGCATGAAGTCATTGAGATGACATTGAGATACACGCCGACATGTTTAATGATGAGCCCTGGCTTTTCCTTTTTGTACTTTTATTTATCCATTTTTTTTATTGCAGAGCATTTTATTGTTGCAGCTGCTGTTTTCCATGTCATTTATATTAAGGAATGAGGGAGCATCCTCTCCCATCGTTGGAAACACTGACACCGCTGTGATTTATAATCCCTGTGAATAATTTGCAAAACATTCAATCTCTCTCTCTGTACGAGATAGACTGATATAAAGCTCCTCATTTAAGACGACCCGTGGGATGTTTCGGACAGAATCTCTTTCAACACGGTCGCTGTAGGCTGAAGGCGCGGTCGGCTGCTCTGGACTTGTTAGAGTATTGTCATTAGTTGTTAATTTTAAAGTTATGTTTTCCACAGTTATACAAGTAAGATTTTTTCACTTGCTTCAGTGCTATGCATCATGAAACTGTAATAGGAGGTGTATTTCAAAATGATATGGAAATGTTTGTCTGGACAGATATGCAGACCTCATCCTCAAGCTGCTGGGTATGTTTTTCTTTATTTGCATTGCCGCATAGATAAATCACTTGACACCTTTATAGTTTGTGCTATGGACTACAGAGAGTTGCTTTTTCTGGAGAAATGCAGTACCTTTGTGTACATAACCGCGTGCTAGTCGATTTATCATCAGACAGTAATTTAAGTAATTAGGGCAGATAAATCTAATTTTTAAAAAAGGTTCAGGGACAATGGTGCTATTGAATAGCAGTTCAAATAGTGTTTTATAGAAAGTACAGCAGTATCCACAGGGCGCAAATGCTATTTATCTTTAGCCTTTTAGCTTTTTTTTAATCACGTTTCAGGTGTGGTAATACCATCATTAGAGAAAAATATCCAAATTTGCATAGCTCCCAGCTTTATTTCAAATACATATTACATTTATTTGTGTCTCTTTATGTCTCTTTCTGTTCAAACAAATGAGTAAATATTTTGTTTTCTATACTGAAGCAAGATCAAGCACATCAGCTAAAGGGTTGTGTCAAATGTGCCCTTTTTCCCCTTCCCTAAATTTTGGAAGCAATTCTTACATACAACAGTCCCGATCTCCTCTGAGGCGTGCCCCAGATGAAACAAAGCATATACCTCAATAGGTCTCCATGGGACTGGCGGCTATCTGACTGGCTCTTGGAAGATTGACAAGTGAGCATTATTTTTCACAGGAAAGTGGCAGGCAGTCCCTTATGTGATATGGAGGCATGTGGAGGGCTGCTCTCTATCTTTCTCTCTGTGTGTCTTTCTTTTTTTTAACACCTCTGCTATTCAAGCAGACCTCAGAGCATTTAAATGATCAGAATTCTGCAACATGGCTGTCTGCCCCCGTGCTGTCAAATTTGGACGGATATGTTTCAGCAAGTGAGAGAGGTAGACATGGACGATACACATACACTACACAGACCCATACACACATACACGCACACACATTTGCCCACAAGTCCAACGTCGCTTCTCCAGACATGCAAACGCCTCTCAGCATAACCGGCAGTTGAGCAGGGCAGAAAAGTGGAAAAATGTGCTCCTCAGTGGAGATGCAGTCAGTCATACAGCTGTCCAAAACCAGCAGTGATCTGTTCAGTTAGAGACTAGAGGGCAAAAGGCCAGAGTCTTTTTATTCAACTTTCACTCATTCGTCAAACTTTGAACTGAATAACCTTTTATCATTCAGTGTTTAACTGGAAATAACTATTAACAGCCTAATTTAATAGTCCTAAATAGCTTATAATAGTAAGTCCCACTTCAAGATTTAAGATGAGTACGTTTGAGGATCGCAGACCCAAACATAAAAGATAAAGAAGATAGAAACCAAAAGGATTTGGCAGACAAACTATTTGTGTATTTTGAGGCTGTGTAGTAAGAACTTTGTGATTTGTGACACTTGTCGTTTGTATTGTTTTGCAGTAGGTCAAGACAGAGCCCTAAAAAAACACTCTCAATATACAGTGAAACTCAAGCTCTTTAAGAACATATGTGACTATACCCAAAATTAGATGGTCAATTGTATCTTCAAACACAAATGTCAAATTATACACTACAGCCATATGACACAAAACAACACAAATATGTACATGGATCTTAACTGGTAGCATTTGGATATTGCTGAGCGCAGATGTCACTGTCAACACAGACTGATTAAAGCTGATAAGAAAATAAATAAGCCACAGGCAGTCATTGTTATTGACAACACCATAGTGTGCCTCTAGTGAGCCAGAGCTTGCCAATTTTCAAGGAAAAAAGCACAATTTAGTCAGCGAGGCTAAATCTGTCTACATGCCTGCCTGCTGGCACTGAGGGGTATATCGCTTCCTCCTGTGCGCTTATCGCTCTGCATTTGAATAAAACATGTTTATGTTACTATGCTAAATAGTGGCATGCTCAGGAACTAATTTTAATTGGTGATGATCTGTCTAGATTTAGACTAAATAAGAGACTTGTGGAAAATGAACACTGACAGAGAGAGCTGGACCACGACAAAGGTTCAGCGCAGACATGTCACCTTTCAACATTTAACCATTTTAAGTGATGTGACTAAACAGGGAACACTGCATGTATCCTTTTATTTTAAAGTGAATTTAATGAAACTTGGCACAACAAACAAATTCTAGGAGGCACACTTGTGTCACAAGCAACTGACTTCATTTACAGAGCCAATAAGTCCTGTTTTTTCTCAAGTCACACAGAGGAACAGAGAATGGCTGCATCTGCCTGCCTACTCCCATATACATCAGTCTGAACAGAAATGCCTTGTGAAAAGTAGATACGATCACTGTGTGCTGGGCGGCTGCCAACACTGATCGATCTGGAAATGTTATCGTTTGGGTGATTTATCTGGAGGCAACTAATTTTTTTTTATTATTCTAATACCTTAATGAAATCTGGAACATCTTTCATATCTTGCCTGACTGAATTGAATTTTGGCAAATATAACTGACCTGAGACAGTAGAGTGCATTTCAGTTCATTAGTAAGTCTTTTTTAAATTGTATCTCATGCATATTAATCACAATTAGCATAATATCTAAAATTTGCAGGGGTTTTTTGCTGCAAATCTTATGGCAGGGAGCAGTGCCACGATCAAATTTGCTCCAAATGTGAGCAAGGTCTTGAGCTGACTCTGTCACCTGGACAGGGTGTTAATGAAATGGCCACAGAGCAATCTCTCCCTATCTAGATATGGAGTTTTTGGTGGTCAGTAGAACATGTGTCTGCTTAGGCTCAGAGATGTCAGAACCTGCCTTCCTCGCCCCTTGCAAACAGACTGGAAAAAATTGACATATTGGTCACAAATAGTTTCATCTGCCGGGGAAATCCAATATCCCCAGGATATCTCTGGGAATCATCCATTTCATCGTGTGCATGGGATTCTGAAGAGACCTTAGAGTCCTGAAGCAGGATATGTAAGCATTATGATGGCTATGATACACAACATTGACATTCTGAAAACGGCCTGTTCCTTGGATTTTCACAGGGTGAAATTGAACAAATCAAATATACTGTATCTAGACAGTGATCTAAATCCTCAGAGCCCTTTTCAAACTATTTGGATATGAGATGCATCACTAACTTTCAGCAGAAGTGCCTCCACATGTCATGCTGTTGACTTTGACCCTATTGAAACTGTCTAAAGAGTACGATTGAGTTTCATTTGGTGGAAAAGTTCAATTTTGTGGGTGAACTGCATTTTCTTCTGAAGTTTGGAAGTTAAAATCACACCATTTTAATGGCTCTGTATTTGTTATACTAAAATAA
Source organism: Siniperca chuatsi (assembly GCF_020085105.1). NCBI lineage: Eukaryota > Metazoa > Chordata > Actinopteri > Centrarchiformes > Sinipercidae > Siniperca > Siniperca chuatsi. The sequence goes on from NC_058047.1 coordinate 15,040,083, forward strand.
ACAAGGAATACATTTTTCTGGCATAAGCCTAATGCAACCAAGTGTTAGGTTTCAGATCCATCGTAATGATTGTTGGCAGGGTTGAGGGTAGGAAACAGCTGTAGACTCCCCATGTGTGCCAAACTAGCAAGCAAAGTATGTGTGTTGGAAATATATGCAAACACGAAGGATCTTTTCACTGCTAGCTGGCAAAAACGTCCTTCACAGAGCCTAATTCACAGATAGCCCACAAAGGAAGCAAGGTTTGACATGACTAATCTCCTAATTCTCTGACAAATAGATAATGTGTGGCACATAGAGGAACAAGGAGGATAGAGTACAGAGGCACTCCGATAGCTTTAGTGTTGCATAGATGAGAACTATAATCAGGCCGAGCACCGGGACTGACTGCCAAATCGGACTGGTCTGGACAGTAAACCAGACAATAGTTGAAACTGTGCAGAAGAAGAGTCAAATAACGCGCCTTTTATGGGAAGGTGCACAGAGTCCGATGAAGAAAACCTGGGTTAACAAAAAAAGTTGATAATCACCGAAGTGATACCCATTATCTCTGCTTGGGGTTTTAAGTTTTGTCAAGCTAACGCAAACAAAGCCTGGCTATGTCGAACTTGCTTCATGGTACACCGCTTAGGTCAGTCAATTGTCTCAAAAACACTAGCTAGCTAAAACTCAACATACCCAGCATGGCTAGCTAATTAGCTAATAGACAACGGCCCGGTAGTACAGTTTGCACGTCTCGCGTCTTGGTGGAGGAATTGTATGATATAGCAATGAGTGCAATAGAGCAATAATATGATATTATAATAAATATGTTTCATTTAGTGAAACTAGTAGATGGCACATACACTGTAACAGCGATACACGCTACAGTAACTTAGCACAGTAACACAAGCAATAACAAAGAACATTATCACCATTTGCAGGTACAATATAACATTACAAGTTACTAAAATAATATAGGGTATTCATGTACTGCACTCAAAAAAAGTGGGGGGTTTTCTGAAAAAAGTGGGAGGTTTTCTTTGCAAAGGTGGAGAAGGAACCAGTAGCACTAGTGCTGCAGGTGCTGCAGGCGCAGGTGCTCTTGCAGCACTGGAGACAGTGGACAGTTCAGACTCAGAGCAGGAACCTTCAGGTACAAGAGCACAAAGCTTAACATGTATCAACAAATAGGGTTAGCCTAAAAAACTAGTGGTCTGGTGATTTGCGTGAACAGGGTGGCCTGTGTTGGAGTCAAATTCCCGGCCTGAATCATTGTTTCAGTCTGAGCCTTACTATAATTGTTTTTTTGTTTTTCTGTAGTGAAAGGTGAAATGCTATCCAAGGACACATTGGCCTATCCAAAATGCAGCAAAACATATTTGGACACAGTTACCAAGAATAGTACAGTCTACAGATGTAACTTAACTCCACGTGCAACACAGAGGAGAGCAGCAACTGCGGTGAGACGGTTTAATTTGGGGAAAATAGCAAAGACCTCAATCCATAAAATGTGGTGTTTTTCTACACTTTATTCAAGACTCTACACTGCATACCTTGTTAGAAGAAGATCAAAGACTTGGTGCTAATTAATATTGTGTTCAGGGGTGTACTTTACCTGGATGAAAGGCCTTGATGATTAGGAATTATCCTTTTTTCATGTGGTGGAGGGATGGAGGTACATTCAAAACATGTTGCACAGCCATGTTTACTGGTAGAAAAAAAAGACATGTTTTCTTGTTTAAAAGGAGCCGTTTGAAGGTAAAAAGTAGAACTGCATTTAAAATCGCTGTGTCATAAGTTCAGTATGGCTGAGAAGTAGGGATGCACCGATTTATCGTCCAAACATCGGTATCAGTCAACATCTGGTTATTTGCGGTCGGACTCGGACAACACTGCTAGCATACTCAGCTGCTAATTCGGCTGGACACGACTCTGGCATGATGGGCCATGTGGGAGTATTACACTGTCTCGGAGAAAGATCAACGATATGCAGTTTGTAAGACATGTTCCAATGACATTTCAAGAGGAGGCATTACAAGCAAGAATTTGAACACATCAAATAGTTGTAGGTAGCTGTATAGCAGGCTATAAAGATTTTGAAGCAGTTATATTTCAAAAAAGAATCTTTTTCAAGTGATAGAAGGTTGTATTAAAGTTTGTTTCATAAATTTGTATGATTGAATTTGTGCTCATTCAAAGATAGTGTAATGAAGGGCTGAATGACATTAAAACAGTTCTGTTATTTTTTTATACTGAAAATGTCTTTGTTTCCCTGGCTCAAAAGGGGAAATAAACAACAACAAAAAAACTCTTTATCACCATCGGCTATCTGCCAAATTGTTATTTTAAACATCAATCAGTGTGACCCTACTGAGAAGTCCTTCTTTTGCATCAAGTATCTGAAGTTACAGTTACAAGCACATAGTTCGAAAGCACTATGACACAAAGATAACAATTATTTACCTTTATTAGCCAAGCTAGCAGTGTGGCTCTAGGGATGGCAATGTCAGTTTGCCGGTCGGTCCATCACTTTGTTCCAGACTGACATTACTCAACAACTATTGGATGGTTTGCCATGACAATTTTAATAACCATTTATGGTCCACAGAGGATTAATCCTACTGACTTTGGTGATCCCAATGACTTTTTTTTTGAGTGCCACCATGTGGTTGATTGACATTTGTGGTGTCAAATGAAATGTCTCGACAACTACTGGATGGACTGGCGTGCAAGAGATTCAATTCAATTCAATTTTATTTATATAACACCAATTCATAACAGATGTTATCTCAGAGAGCGAGAGAGAGAGAGAGAGAGAGAGAGAGAGCAAATAATAATAATGTGATGGTAGTGGTAATATTAATATGAAAAAATAATAATATTAATAATAATGATAAGAATAATAATGATAATGATAGTAATAAGATTAATAATAATAATTGTAGTGGTTTTCGAGCAGGAACAGAAGGTGCCTTGCAATCATAGATCCAGATTCTGCAGCTTTAGAGGCAGAAATACCTGCTGAAAGCAACAGAAGGAGAGAGGAGAGTTAGTAACATGCATTAATGGAATAAGAATGAATACAGATGGAGAGGGAGAGGAGGAGAGAGGTGGATAGAGATGTTCATGCTCCTCTTAGGATAAATTGTAACAATGTTGATGATCCCTCAGTTTCCAACATCAGGTTGAAATTTAATTTGTCCAATACTTTGGTTTATGACCAAATAGCTGTAAAACTGATATCAGCCTCAGCTGTACTTTGTGTTTAGTGCTAATTATAAAATGTTAGCATGTTAACATGCTAGACTAATATGGTTTACATGGTAAACATTATACCTGCTAAACATCAGCATTGTCAATGATCTGTTCGCTTGGCTGTAGATTCTTAAGCTGTGTCCCAGATCCATATTACATACTTATCTTCATAATATGCTGTTTTAACAGTTAGTATACAACATATTTAACATTTTTTACTAACAGGAAATTATACAGTATGTGTGACATTGGATATCAATCAGACTGCAACTTTGCAAATTAAACTTCACAAATCAAAATGTTTTTTCTGAGATTCAATATTTTTTTTCAGCTCTGAGCTGCTCCTTCATTTCCTTTGTGCATTGCATTCTGAGAGAAAGGTGTACATCAACAACACACTCAAAAATCAACCATATTTAGTATGCATACTGTAGGCTTTACTTTACTTTGTCACTTTTCTAGTGTGAACACACTACATACTCAAAACCTGCTTAGAATCGGTATGTATTATGCATTTGAGACACGGTGATAGTCTTGTTTGCAGTTGCTGAATTTTGAGTGATTTCTATAAGGAGTTTGGTGCTTTTCCTCAAGCACGTAAGGAAGTTGATGGAGATAATGACTGCTGTAGAGAGCTTTCAGTTACACGAGAGTCTCTCTAACTATCAGCCCACCCTGTCACACATACAGAGCTACTGTATGTACACTGTCAACAAGCGCACATACAGTGAAAAACATGAAAGATTGCACAGGCTGTGCAGAAGGTGACTTTTCTACATGTCATTAGGCCATGTTGAAAATGTCTTAATACAAGAATATGCTATACGGAGACGCACATTCATCACCCTGACTGTGTTATCTTCTTTGACTGAGTCATGCGCTCATATGCTGTAAGACTCTGCCACACAGAAGCAGGGGGAGAGAAAAACATCCTCAATTTACAGCTGATCGTCTCCCCTGCTGGTTCTGCATGTACAGCATCAATCCATTCACAGTAGGAAAATATTACACAGTCAACACACGTGGAAACAGAGAGACAAACATGCTCAATATACACATCAGAGATTTCAACCAGTCGCTAGTAGAGCTGTGGCTCCCCAGCTCTTTGTCTCCATCTTTCTCTTTTCTTGTTCTTTCTTTCTTTCTTTCTCTCCATGTCGCTCTCCTCATGTGTGATATGTCAAAGTCTTATTTCTATGTCCTGGCGCCACTTATACTCAAGGCAAACACAGGGCGGTATGTGTTGATGATTGTCAGCAGTGGCCATTTATCATCTGTCAAGCTTCTGTCCTCTGAGGAGGTAAATACTCCCAGTGAATTATGGTTGTTTTAGTCTGCAGGCGGAATCCCACATGACAGCCAGCAGAAGGCCGTGACAAAATCGTTTATGAGGAAATAGTTTATCATGGCCATGGTAAACATTGTCCATCACACATGAGAAGAGCAATGGATCTACAACTTTGACGGGGAGAAACTTGGATAGGAGACATTTGAGAGCTGAAGTGGAGGCATGAAAGATGTAATTCAATGTGATGGGGGGGGAAAACAACATAATCATCATGTTTTTGTCGTGTCTCATTTGTTCAATGTTGGATCCATCCATGTGTGTGAATATTGGTGTATCTGTCTTGAAAATAGGGACAGTGTACCGTAGGGATTTTGATTCATATCAAACTCAAAGCTATGTTTTCCTCGTCAAAGGGAGGACTGTTTGTGCAGCTTCAGCATGCCACGAGTTTCCACTTTACATGAATCACAGATTTGAGAGACTTTTATTGTCTCTGATTTTTTTGTTTTTCTATTCAATTTCCTGTGAATTATCTAGCATAAGTCTTACTTAAGTAAAAGTAGAAATACTACAATGTAAAATATACTCCACTACAAGTAAAAGTCCTCTATACAAGTAAAAGTACAGAAGTATTAGCAGAAAAATTTAAAAGTATTCATTATGCAGAATGACTTCAGTGTCATATAATTTATATGTTATTGTATTATTATTATTATTATTATTATTATTGTTGTTGTTGTTATGTGTGCATTAATGTGTAAACAGCATTTTCATGTTGTAGTTGGTCAAAGTGGAGATAATTTTAACTTATTTATTTACTGTTGTGTAGTTAATTTACATCATATTTTTTGAGCTGATTATGTATTTTGTATGTAAAATATTAACCAACACCATAACTAGTAACCATAGCTGTCAAATAGATAATATTTAATAAATAGGTAGCATAAAATGGAAGTACAAATCCCTCAGAATTGTACTTAAGTACAGTACTTGAGTAAATGTACTTATTGTATTTGTAATAGAGTGGTTGAACTTAAAGTAAGCATAATCATTCGTGCGTACATTTATACCTTGTGGTTTTTTAAAACCCTTCTTATACAGCTTGAAAACAAATTACCTATACATTTAGTTATTTTACCCCAACAAAAAGATAGCATTACTCATAAACTGGGTTAAATGATTAACCCATAGTGATGGTTTTACAACCCAACCTGCCATGTCAAAATAACCGATAGTTGGGTTTGTCAATATTTGACCAAAAACTGGGTTGCATAAACAACCCAAGTTGGGTTAATATGTATGTAACTTCATGTTCAAAACTTCAAAGTGTGTCACAGTGTGATTTACATCAACATAGCATCTTATATCATGTATAGAGAAGAAATTATTTCCATTTGCGGATCGCAAAGCAGAGACCTGAACAATGATCCACTGTGTTTCTCACAGAGGTATAAGCCACATTCCTGGTGGAAAGTCTTTGAGTGGTTCAGCCAGATGGACGGCGTATTGAAAAACAGCAGCGTTTGGGGGGCTGCGGGGTCAGTTCCACACCTCGTCTCGCGAAGTGGGCCAATCATTAACAGGTTTGACCCCTCTTTTCCTGACTGTAAGGGAGAGTTCTGGCCGCATTTCTCTAAGAGCCCTCGGGCAAACAGCCCCCACCACATGGAGAGAAGCTTTAAAGCAAAGAGTTTTAAAAAAGACTTTCCTAAAAGCACTAAATGCTGTGAGGTGCAGTTGATGATGGCACATCACATTTGTGGTTTAGGATAGGGCATTTGGAATTTGCAGTTGTCAGATTTGGTAATCTGCTAAATCCAAGTAAGAGCTCACATTGAAATCCTAAACCGTTGCCAGCAACATCTGTATGCTGGCAGGTGCTTGTCATGCTAAGACACAATATGGCCCAGTCTGACATCCAGTCAGCCCACAGTTAAAGTTGCTCATCACTCACCATACAGTGCGGGGCCTCATAAAAAGTTCTGTGAAATGACAAGACCTTGATAGGTTTTGTCCTAATCTCCTGTTAGGCACCAATTCAAAATATCTGGGCTCATATCCAGCGGCTTAAAAATAATGACTCTCTCCTGCAGTCCTTCCTTCACTCACCCAGTCATTTGGGCCTCAAGTCTAACACAACTTGCAGAGCCATTTGCTTTGGTAGAACCGTGAAAGTCGTCCATTTCTGTTTCGACAGTCCCCTTAATAACGTGTTGAAAATTGGTGCACACACTGTCAAAGTCCTGAAATGATATTTCAGATGAAGGGATCATTAATGACGAAAGAAGCTAATCAGGAGGTGACCCGTAAATTTCCAGGTATTGGTAGGAGTGTCTGCTTTGGTGAACAGCAAATGGTGTGTTCAGGCATTTGAGCCACTTTATATTCCATTTAGAGATGAGACCACTCATCCATTAAAGAATATCTTGTTACAGTTGCTATTGAAGTGTCTCCACTGAGAATTGCAGCTAAGTTGAAAGTTAAAAATTATTTCACAATCTGTTTCACTCAATTTAAGAGAATTTCATAATTGTTTTGTCACATTAATTATTTATGATAAATGTAATATCTAGTAAAGAAAAACTGTCTTTTTTTTATATCACTCCTGTCTTCAGTCGTGAAACACACACAATACACTCACACACAAACTAGCACTTTGTGACCAAGAAGTGCAAATGGTACTAAGGGCTCTATTAAGGACTTTATTGTTATGCAAGTGCTAAGCAAGTTCGTTAGTGCAAATTAATTCTTTGCATTTGCATCTATTATTGTCATGGCTCCGAACAAAATAGCTTGTGCTGAGGTACAGTTAAAGTTACATACATGCAGATGGTGCAGCACAATTTCAGTACTCATGCAAAGCAACTGCAGGTGCAAAGAGTTGTTATTGTGGCTTTATGGTGGAGGTACAACCTCTCCAAAATCACAAAACTAACTTTAATCTAAATTATGTTGCATTTTGGCTGTTTTTTACGTTATATCTAGTTATTTAAATGCATATCTAAATACATTTCTTTAATCTCTACGTCTTTAAGTGTCTTAACTCAATGTTTATTACTACACACAGAGAGAAATTTCAGTGTCTCCTGAAACAAAAAGGGACATCATCTGCCCTTGGAAGCACATTTAGGAAGCTGTATATTTGTGCTTTGGGAAGCTGCACCTTCCGTAGACAGTTTTCTCAGAGGAGAATACTCTGGTCTGGACTCTCTGGTTGGTCCATTAGGATACTGTCTGCTGCTTTTAAAGGGAAAGAGAGAAGTCCACCTGCTGATACTGCTTTCCTCCTCGTATTAGCGTCTTTTCCAGTCTTTTTTCTTGCTCCCCTGGTGATCAAAATAAAAAACAACAAAAAGACAACAACACACATCTATGTGTGCTTGTGCCCAGCTACACTAGCAGGTTGATTGTACCTTGTAGGAAAATAAAGCCATAAAAGTTTCTCTTTTATTACTCATAAGATAAATTCATACACACTAAATACAGTTGTGAGTTGTCGATGTCTGCTGTATGTGAAACTGAGCAGCTCGTAGTTGAGTATCGTCATACTACACATTGTACAGTTTGATGTAACATAATTTTCTACTTCTGAAAAATGTTAAAGAATATCCCCAACAAACTAGAGATTTTTGGAAAAGTATGTGCAGAAGAAGATGTCAAACTAAACTAGCATTTACTTGCATAAATATATCAGGCACACTCACTGACTTTATAAATTTAGTCATATTCACCAAGTTACAATAGTTTTTTTCCTCCTCTTGACACAGGAACATAGTGAATTAAATTCCATTTACTTTCTTGTTTGTTTTCTGTGCTGCAAGCAGTTCACTTGGGAAATACAGTAGATCGCTAGCTAGTTATCACCATTATATGAGGTGTTTTAACCCTAAGGTCGGTCTACTTCCCTCACGAGTAGGCTTATTGTTGAGCCTTTTTAATGGGGTTTTCAGCTGTACATTTCATTTGTTGGTTTGCACATATGTACCATGTAATGTACACAATAAACAGAACAAGGGAAATAAAAATAAATGCTGTGGACCGATGAAACCCATTAGTGTCAAGTTATTAAGACATGCTTCTCTCTCTTCTCTCTCCATTAATTTCTTTTAAAGAACACATTTACCCAACAAAACACGAAAGGATTTGATGGTATCATTAGTTACAATATGAAAAAATACTATAATAAAATCAAAATGTTAACAAAAGCTATAAACTGTAAGTGTGCATGATTGCAAGTTTGTATTTCAAGCAAACTGAAAAAGAAAACAATTGTAATTACACTATTTCCTCTTTATTTATTGCCTATTATTTGGATTGTGGCTTGTTATAAATGGGTCATACTAAACTTCCACCTCCAATAAGCACCAAGTTGTTTCCTTTTTCGTGATTCAGCATTGCAGTGCTGCAGTGGCTCCACTGTGCAGCCAGCCCTTCTTTTTTACACTCCCTGAGGTGCAGCAACTTTTTAAGGTGTGAAGCCACTGTTTCATGCTTTTTACTTAGACTTTACTTTACTTAGACTTACTTAGCATTCCTTTTTTATATATCTGCATTGAAACTTTGTGAACAGGCAATTTACAGTGAATGTACTGGATATCACTTTGAATGTTATACACACACACACACACACACACACACACCCCTTCTTGGACAAAGACTTCATTTGTTAGCATCTCTTCCAGTGATGTCATGGCACAAAAGGAAATAGAAGATAAACAACTTGCCAGCTCAGCTCAGTATGATTTTCATATCACAAAAGGTGCTGTTTGGTTTAAGCTCTTAGTTTGTCAACCACTAATCAGGACAGTTAGAAAGGAATCCCTCATGATTTAGAGTTTATTTTTGGACATTCATTTGATGATATGAAATTGGAGTTATAATATATGAAGCGCCAAAGCATCGACAGAGTGAGTATGTGAATGCTCATCATGCAATCAAAGGTTTTTCATCAGACTCCTCTCTGTAAACATTGGCATCCCTAAGCAAACCACACAGCGATTAAGAGGAGTCCGCAGTTTTCACTGAGACTTTCAACTTCTGCCAAAAGTTTCAGAATGATCAAGAGAGGCATGTTGTTTTTTTCTCTATCTCGATGACTGAAATTAGCCCATAACCCCCGATGATCAACTCTTGACTTGCTTTGTAATCCTTGGTTAATTATGTTGTAGTCATGGAATGACAACTCCAAAGTCTCACTGATTTTGCAGCTTCTCTGTTTCCTAAATGAGTTCATGGTATGGGATTGTGAGGCTCTTTGGTTTTATTCTTTGAATCTATTTTTCTATGTGAGTGGTGTGTTCTGTGTGGGAATTCTCGGCTGCAAACCCACCTTGATGTTATATCACAGAGCACGGATGCTGTATCTAAAACCCTAGTATGTCTGACAGATAAAAACTGAGCTGAATGATTTGTGTGCAGGTCAGATGACTAAAGTCGTGACTGAACATGACCACAACCTGCACTTTGATTTAAGTTTGACAAAATCCCTAACTCCCTCCCACAGAAACCAACAACTAATGTAACCTTTTAACCTGACGTTGTTGGCCTCACTCCTCCTGCAGACATTCAACAAGATTAATGTCTGCCTTCACTTTAATCTGCTTTGTCTAGATAAGAGTGGACTCAATTGAGCAGGAAAAGCCACAAATACCTAAGTAGTAAGTCGACTTTTCAACATCTTAAAGTGACAAAAATGTCAAATGACTTCTGAATTTTTTGAAGAGGAAGTGAAGACTATTTAGCACAAGTAGGAATTAATGTCAAATCCTTGTGACAGAGGTATAATGCTGCCCATTTAGTTTGAATCAGAAAAAAAATCTTGAATTTTATTCAAATCATTCAGTGATCTTATGTGTGGCATGTTGGTAGAACAGCTCATGATACATCAAGTAAACATTGCAACAAATATATACTCTGTGAATGTAAATTTTGCTTTTATCATTAAAGCCAGCAAAAGCTTTTTTATTGAACGCTGTGTTTCAGTTTTGATCTTCACTGCACCTGAAGAACACAAGGAAAATGTGGTGAAAACGTGTACTATATAAATAGGTAGATGGTTTGGCTGCAACCTGTAAGGGTGGATGATCTCACTTGCAAGATTATTTGCAGTTGCCAAGAACACTGAAATTTCTGAGTATGAAAATACAAGACATCATTTTAAAATATGCAGGCTTTTACAGGATAAGATAAATGGTATGATCTTAGACTAATGGCCCCTAACCTGGAATGATGAGTGTCTTCATCAGTCAAGACCTTGTTGATGAAAGCTTAAGGCTCTGCTAAGAACTTTGCCATTACAACGTGAGGGCCATCTGTCTGGTGAGGCCGATCGAACACCCAGGACTGGGGCTCCTGCCAGCGCTGCTCCGGGGAGGCCTCTGAACAAATGGGTGCAGAAAAGCCGGGCAGGATTTATGGTTGGGAGTGTAGAGAGCCTGGTCAACAGTAAAAGAAAAAAAAAAAGACAAATTTTCATCCATTTATGAAGCGGTGGTGCTGCTAAAGTTGTGTTGTCAGCAGGAGGTGAAGTGCTGGCAAGCTGCCGTTCTTGGCTGAAAAATGTTCGCACACAGTGATCAATAGATCTTTGATAAGGCTAACACGCCCTCCATGTGGTTGTTCCTTCAAGTTGTGCATTGGACATGCACTCGTGTCATCAAGGGCACTCATCAGTGAGCTGACCCCGTTGTGATGGCAACTGAAGCACTGTATCCCTTTACAGTAAAGACCCTTAAAACAATGAAGACAACGATTATTTAAAGGCCCTAAAAACCTATTTTCTCACTCCGCTTCTTACTATGACCGACATGAACACAACCTTTTCTGTCAAAGTTATTATAGTTTTAGGACATGACAGATTTCTGTATTTGTGTTTTTCTCTGCGTGCTTCTCACTGGTTTAAAGTGTGTGGGGCTCAGTGAAATAAAGGTGGTCCCATTCTGTGCACCAATCAGAATCAAAAAGAAATAATTTGCTGATACTTTGATGCTCATTTTAACTGCAGAGGCAGGACAATTTTGGTTATTTAATCACTTGTAAATAATCATTATTTGAAGTCTGCTCCATCCAGTATACTGTATAAACAACAGTATTTAAGTATTTAAACAACCTGTATCAGGCCACATTTCTTCTTTTTGTTTCATCTGGATGTAGTTCTACATCAGGATGCCAGAATAGTTTCCATTGCCAGTTCCAGTGCCTGTTTCTGATCATTTGATTAAGTGAGTAAAATTATCCACTACCCATACGTCACAACAAATTAGACGAGAGGAGAGTGTTAAAAGACCAGTCCTGTTGTGAAAATACATTTTTTTCAGAGTGATAGAAATTAATCTGTGGTTCACTCATAAAATGTATGTTGCTCACTGTAATTTGGATATGATGTTTTTCCAACTTTCTTGACAGAAATGTTTAAATGTTGTGTGACTGGGAATTCAGTCACTAGACATGAGTTCACTCCCATCGCTGTACATAAATAGCACATGCTGTAAGGCACCATAAGCCCCTGCCTGAAGCGTTTCAGATGTATGGGTCTCTCTGGAGTATTTAAATCCAGCTGAGATGACTGATGACCGCGGCTGCCACAGAGACCACACCGACTTGTCCTTTGTTAAAGCCAGTGTTGTGTGCCTTTGTAAAAGCAAGGATTTGGTAAATAAGTGCAGTGAAGCAGTGAAGATAAATTGTTCCTATCACCCAAATTCATTTATCTCTTCAGCCACTGATTTATTTAATTCCTTATCTACCAAAAGGGGCATTATACCATTCTGAGCAGCCACTGTGCATTTTCACATTGATGATGCCCACCAAGCCAAGAATGTGCCCTCAATTCAACTCATCATCTTCTGGGCATGGATTGAAGGCACAACTATTTTCATATGTGTCAAGACTATATTTAAACACTATCAGCAGGGAAATCTCTGAGAAAGATTCAGTGAGTTACACGGAGATCTTTAGTCCCTTCTAACCAACCTTAAAAATCTAATGTGTACATTGTACTGATTTTATTTTAAGTGACTGCATTTTTAACAACCCTCCCTCGCAAGCAGACTTAGTCAAATAAACATGTCACTACTACATTTGGTCTCAATTGGCTCCACTCACTAAATAATTACCAAATTCTTTCCAGTTAGGCCTGTTTGCAGCATTTTAACTGACACCCCCCTGAAAAGCCTCTCAGAGTTCAATATTGTGACTGTTATGTCTGAGACAGTTATTCAAATTCATTCAGTTTAATTCACTTAACTCTCTGGCTAACAGTGACTACATGGCACAGCATGTTGTTTCCACTAAGTCTGGGAAATCAGAATCTATTGTGAAGTATTTCCTCAGTCACAGAGCTAGAGATTTGATTGGTACTTATGTTCCAACATGCAACGCCCCTCAACATCCAATCAATTAATTCTGTCCCGAAGAGAGATGCCAGAAAAATAAAAAGGTGGCTAATGCTAGTGAGATAGTTATCAGAATGTATTTAAATAAGGGCTTTCCTGATACTAAAGAAGAGGAAACAGTGTTGATAGAAATGATAATAATGGTTGGGATTTAAGACTACATGTTTGAAAATGAAAAAAAATCTGGGGGTGTGAAATTAGAAGAAGAAGTGAGCTTTCCAGACACTCCTCGTCTCTGTTGGAGGATAGCGGTTCGAGGCTACTAGCATTAAAATTAAAGATGATGTCTCTGGTTCTGCTGCATCAATTTTGATTCCTTTTTGTTTGTTTGTTTGTTTGTTTTTCTGAACTGTCCATTGTGAGTCTGACAATGTTATAGGAGTGCAATGCTATGTCGGTGGCATACCCTACTAAGGTCAACACGTCAGCAAAACACATAATTTGTATTTGGCTCCCTTATCGGCAGAATGACATAATTTTTCAGTGCCAAACTGGTTTCCAAAACTGTTACAAAAATGAAAGCTTTCTGATCTGAAACCACAATGGTTAAAGTTTGATTCGTTTAGGCTCAAAAATGACTTGGTTAGGGTTGGAAAAGGTTTCAGTCGTAGTCATCTGGACACTGAACAGTGTCCAGATGACTACGACTGAAACCTTTTCTACGATAGAACACTCCTGGACGAATGAGGGACTACACCGTCTTCGTTAGAAAAGGATCGTGGTTTGGGTTAAAATAACTATTAGGGCAAGATTAAGGGACCTTCCTTGTTATGATTGAAATTAAAACTACTTAGTTTAGGTTGGAAAAGTTGTGGTTAAAAATAACAAGCGTTGACTGTCACCCTCCTCCCTCTGCAGACTTGGTCTTGGACTTGGTGTGGATAAATGACAACATCACGCTATTTCCTACTTTGCTCCCAAAAGACAAGGGTCATAATACCACCACCAGAGGTCTTTGTCGCTTGAAGGTAAACATAGTTATTGAGCAATTGCTGAAACAACTTTTGCCATTGTGTCTTTAAGATTTACGGAGACAGACACCTCATTATTTGTGTTATATGATGTTTGGACATTTAATTCTTTAACATGCATTTACAAAAAATAAAGAAGAAACTAAAACAATGGCATCTAAAGCCTTACTGAAAACCCATAACTCCACAAATTCTGGGAACTAGATATAAAAGGTGTGATGTTAGTTGGTCAAAATAGTGTATTTGGAAGTTAACACTGCATCTCTCTGTAAGGTCTCATGAAACTGATAATCAACAGAAAATTATACTTTAGATAATATCCTTACAAATGTCAAATGCTGTGTTCCTTATTGCCATTGTGACTTTGAAGAATAAGGAGGCATAATCTATCAGAAAAGTAAGCTTAGTACAATTTCAGGAGATTATACTTATTTTAACATATGATTCAACTTTGGCTTAGACAGAGGATTAATGCCACATTTATCTGATACTTGTTAGTCCAACATTTTCCTTCCTGTTATAACAGACAATTTTGTCTGACTGTATAATCTGGTTTATCTGTTATAATATGGTGATCACACAGTTTCAGGCAAACTTTTTTATCTAATTACCATGCATGAGAGACGCATTTCAGGCCACCTTGGTGGACCACTATATGCAGGTTTTAAAGGAAAACCTGACTGCTTGTTCTATGATCAGTCCCAGAATATCCAAATATCAGACTCCAGTTTTATAGCTTCCAGGCTCAATTGGAAGTGCATTTAATACCAATAATGGTCCATGGTAAAAAGAAAAAAAAGGCCAGGAAGTTCTGCAGGTTCAGTTTGTTCTAACAGAGCAGTGTATGTTTGCAGCATGGAAATGTCTTACAGATGTTTACTTTATTGTTCACATCTGTATGATGTGATATCAGGCATCGTGTGTACCTAAAGAGATGTTTGAGCGTTTCAGTCCACCACCTCTGAAGCAACATGTGCTCCCTAACTAGCCTGGCATCAGATTCTAGCAGTTTGATCCGATGTGGAGGAGCAGATAAAAAAAATACAAAATCCAATAAACTGGCCTCACCTATTCAAAGTGACACCAAAAATAATATGAATTGAAAAATGTTTTTTCATTCTATTTGCAAATGTTCTGCACCAATAAGTCCTTTAAAATCGTGTTGTCTATCTCTATCTAGTGATTACGTCAAGTTGTGCTAGTTAAGTTTCCTTAGCTGATGTCCCACTGCGTTACACTTTGGTCCCTCCTCATGTTTTGACCCACCCCCCTGATCCAACATCCTGTTTCAATATGAAACATGCATTATCAATTTCAAATAGCCATAAGGTCTCCAAATGCTGTTTTTATTTGTGTCCTTAAAATGTCTAACAACGTGCTTACATGCAGGGGGTTAAGAGTTAGAGTCTGTTGCATTAAGTGATAATCCATCCCAAATCTTTTGTTTTCAATATGAAAAACTGTCACAAAATGCTGTAAAAGGTTTGTTCCTTCACATAGAATTGCAGCTGAGGGGAGTTTGATTTAAACCCAGTTTTGGCATTTGATACTCAAAAGAATCACTTTAAAGTGAGGCAAACATACTCCTTTTTACCAATTTATTTAAACCAGAATGACAAAATTCTGCACAGCAATAATTGCAAATTAGTTTCTACAGTACATTTTCACCTCATGAAACATTTTCAAGTGACAATTAGAAATAATGATTATATTCATATGGTGACATATTTTATGACTTTGACAAATAGGACTAAAATGGTGATAATCCTGGAAAGAACTGTCAAATCTGTTTTTGTTAAATTGGCATATGGAGTTACACAGACTCTGTATTAAAATATATTTATCCAGGAACAAACGTGACACAACATTTCCCAATAAATCTCTACAAATTACACATATAAGGTAATAAAGTAAAACAGTCAAATTCCTTCCAATTTGACAACTCACATACAATTATCTATACTCAACTACTGCACAGTACTCGAGTAAAACTATTTACTCTGCACCCGCCTGTGATTGTGACACTATCACAGAGTCCAGCACTCTGCATCAGGTACGCTTCATGAAAAATTCAAAACACTTTCCCAGGCAGTTGTAGCCTGAGGCTCTCAAGGTTTGTCTTTGTAACAATTGATAATACTGGTCACACTGCATTGTGTGTCCTTGAGCTGCAACAAGGACAAAGATTTGTTTGCTAAGTCCATACAGACGCAAAGCAGAAAAAAAAAAACCCTAGTTGCAGAAAGTCACTGTGATTGTTTTGAGTGACAAGGTTGACAATTCTCAGAGTGCCTTATTAAATATTACATTTTAAATAAGTGAAAGAATAATGGAGCAAGATATTTGTTAAAGTAGAGGGTAGAAAGTATATGAACGTAACAAGAGACGTATTTAATACAATCATCAGCCATCCAGGGTGCAGGAAAAATGATTCACCATTACACAATGCAATGAAATGTTATTGGATGTATGAAATTCTAATACACATGCAATCTCTGCAGTCTCTGCATCATAGCTTACTTATTGTGTTTGTGTGCACATAATAATTCCTCTGTTAACCCTTTCACTATTAGCTACTAGACCTATTATCATGGTAACTGATGACTTGCTGAATCCACTAAATAAGCAGCTTAGGGCAGAAGTGTGTGTGCCTACGCTATCTGTAATCTACTTATCAATTAGAAATTGGATAAATCTTCAACCACAAAACAAAAACACATGGTGGAGCTTGGTGAAAATGACAAAGCAATATTGCTCATGTATCTTTGAAAGTTATTAGGCTTAGGAAACAGATAACTTTTTTTCATGTACTCCTCTCCCACATCCAGTCGCCCACCCTTTCTTCTCTACTTGTAGCTCATCGTAGCTTTAAGACAAAACTTTTAGTTTTCATCTGGCTCTTATTACTTTATCAAACACTTCTCAATTTCACACAAACCTTAACTGCTACAGTACATTCATATCTATGTCTTTGACTCTTGCTATCCATATTGTTAACGGATAGTAATGAGGATGGATAGAATGAGGATAATCTTGGAATCTAAAGTTATTTTACAAAGGTTAATGTTATTTTAGCATCGGAAACAGTAAGTAAAACTTACATTAATTTGGGCTCATGAGAACACCGGACTCAGGATGCAAACCCTCACGTGCGCTACATAAATGTAGCACTTGCAACACTAGGCCAAGGAACATCATCTAGGCAGCAATTACATTCCCCAACAAATTGTAATTAGGAAAACAAATAAGAACTTTATAAATGTCATTTCTAGGAGCCACAGTTGTGTTGTGTTGAGTCCCGTTTGTCCTGTTTTGTGTTTTTCTGTCCTGTTGACAATTTGGTGTCATATGTAATATATATGCATAGATTCAAAATTTATAGACAGAAATGTAAATAATTAAGCTCCTGTTGTCATTTTTTTCACTGTTACTATGACTACAAAGCTACATTATTGTCTCTGATTTGATTGCACTGTCTAGTTGATGAATTTTTGATGTTTGCATTAATTTTAAAAAGAGCATCCGAAAAGTATCTGAAATCACACCACAAATGTGTCGTCCTGTTTAAAATGCAGTTGTTATGTGTAACAACAAATATTGGAGTGTCTATATATTCTTCTTAGTGTGTGGGTCAACAGCAACATGTAACAACATCATGGTGGAAGCAAAATCATATTTTGAATCCCATCTTTTGGCCCAACTCTGGTTCTCTCCACAGTAACTTTTCTAGAAGTTGGGTCAAAACCATCTGAAGTTACGGTTAACAGTAGGTGCTACTGTACTTTATCTAACAATATCTATGTATCTACCCAGAGTGCAGTGCCAAAAAATCAATGTGGCTGAGAGCAGTTGTGAGGGGTTGATCACTTTACCTCGACCGGAGCCTTGTTCAATGATCAATCAATGAGCTTGATGTTGCTTCAGTTGCTGGGAATGATTGATTGGTGGGAGACTTAATTGGTCTCATTTGACACTGTAGCGGGTTAAATTTAGAGAGCTGGACTGGGGAACTGCAATGCAGGATGAGGAGTGGATCATGTGTGCACTTGTGTCCCGGAGAAAAGAACACAATCTTCCACTTGAGTAAGGGACAGCCTTTAGGTACTTGCCCCCATAGCTTTCATCCATTGTTTTTCTTTTTTAAAGTTAAAATTTATCGCAAGCTGGATTTGTGTCACTTCACTACATGTATACCTGGCATCATACCTAAGTTGTTTTGTAAAGGTGCATAACAATGAGAGTAATGGTTGGATATACTATAAGATTAAGCTGTCTGACTGCATTATCAAAATTTTACCATCTAATTATGGTGTAAAATATATGATCATTTATGATGCTTTTGAAACAAATGTAGTCAAAAAATGCCTTTTGAATGTATTTGAAGAATATATTTTTATACATAAAAGTCACTATATTACCTTTTGTTTCAAATGATGCAAACCTACATTTTATGTAAAAGCACACATGTTTTTATTTAAGTACTCACACATTTACTGGCTTGAATGGGAAATACATGGATTTTTGAAAACTTTCAATCTAACCAGGCCTTGTTAAACATTCTTAATCATGTTATATAATATTTATAGAATTTGCATTACACCATTAGTTTAGATTATGAAGAAAGGTTTGTGGTGCAATAGTCTTGATTTTGTCCTTTGTTTTAATCATTCTAAATGAAGACTGGTTTTATTAGCAAAGGTCAGGGAATTAAATATTGGATTCTGAGAGGACAGAGTAATTATGATAGTGAGTAATGGTGGACTAATGCGAGTATGGACCTTTTTCTGACTTCAAAAGAGCGCATGATCTCTTTTTTTTTGGAGAGATCATTTGTCAAACGAAGCAAATAAGAGTCAAAGTCAAGGTGGATTACATATGAAAAAGTTGAGATGTAATTAACCTCTGACAACAACATTAGCCCGACTTTATGGAAATTACAGACAGTTTGTTAAATGACAGGGCCTTTTCAGATGACAACCCAGCAAATAATGTCAAAAGGAAAGATAAACAGGCATGAATATATGTGAGATGCAAGCTAAAACAGTTCTATTAATAATTTATCAAATTATTTGGGTACGGCAAACAAAGTAAGTAAATAAGTAAGTAGTTCAGTAATTGTTTCATGGTGTGAACCATTTTGTGTTCAGTGTAGTTTCCTGATTGTTGAGCAGATTTAGTTGTACCTTGTATTGGTCTTTGCAGGAGTTTTCGTGAAATGTCTCTAATTTTTGTGCTTTGAGTGCAAATTCTACAATGGCTTGGTAATTTTCTTTCTAATTCCCTCTGTCCTCAGGCAAAGAATGTTTGTACATGCAAAGCCATCTCTCTCACTCCTCCTCTCTCTGGCTCTCTCACTCTCTCTCTCCTCCAAAAACTCTCTGTCCTCTCCCTCTCTGTGCACATATCCAGCTAATTAAACAAAGCACACGATTTGATTAAACGAGTAAATTGTGCTAGTCTGTGTTTGTGATAATTAGGATAACCCAGAGTTTCCTTAAGAACATTAACTGTGATGGATGTTTCATCCCCAACTTAGAAAGGCTGTGCCTCAACGACACAAGAGGATAAGCGCTCCAGTTGTGACAAAAAGAGAGAGAACCAAGAAGGAATCTGTTTGAGAATTTCGGACAGAGATGGACCACTGATGCCATTTGGTGGAGATCAGGATAAACAATGTATGTGCACAATATGTATGTGCTTTGGGTTAGGATGGCCTTCTTCAGGACTTAACATTGGGATAATGGGGTAGTCTTGCCCTCATTTACAATATTCAGATCCTTTACTTAAGTAAAAGTAGCAGCACCACACAGAGGAAACACTCCGTTATGAGTAAAAGCAGAGGTACCCAAGTGAGTAAAAGTACTCTCTAGGAAGCAGAATACACCCTGTTAGTGTTATATTTCCACATCACATAGTATATTACCAGATTATTATTACTAATAACATGTAAGCAGCATTTTAATGATGAAGATGGTCAAGGTGGCACTAGTTGCATAGTTTAAACACATCATACCGTATGTTGTCTGTGTAAAATGTGTACACTCTTAAACTGAAAAGTAACTAGCAACTATAGCTGTCAGATAAATGTTGTGGAGTAGAAGTATAAAGTAGCATAAAATAGAAAAGAAGTACAAGTACCTAAAAATTGTACTCGTGTACGTAGATACCTTCCATCACACATTGTTCTCCCCAAACCTGCTTACTGGTTAATTTTCACAGAGGGTGCTTGATGTTGAGAACAATTGTTGAGATATGAAGGGATGAGAAAGGCAAGTGAGTAAACCTTTTTCTGAGACACCTGATTTTTTTTATGGTGAGAATGTACAAAAATGTCTGTGTGGCAGCGCTTGAGAAAACAGAAGTAGAGAGTAATTTCAACCAGACAACTCTCTTATTAAATATATACAGTATAAACATTTTTAATCCTTGAGTTTTGTTGACATTGGCTTTATATACTCATTGTTTGTCTGCTGT
Source organism: Siniperca chuatsi (assembly GCF_020085105.1). Taxonomy (NCBI): domain Eukaryota; kingdom Metazoa; phylum Chordata; class Actinopteri; order Centrarchiformes; family Sinipercidae; genus Siniperca; species Siniperca chuatsi. Next base: position 15,060,446 of record NC_058047.1, read on the forward strand.
ATCTGTAGAAATAATAATAATAATAATTGCAAATATATTTTTTCTTTTCTTCTGACCAAAACCAAATATGTAAAAGTTATTAAAATTGGTAAACTTTTCCTTTGACACAAACAGAGATTGCACATTTGATGAAGGTGACTAAATATAGAAATGAGCATAAAGCATTGATATTACACTAAATAAGGAAATATGCATGAATACATATCCCTTCTGTTTGCCAAAATGTCATTCAAAGACAAAGAAATATACAGTATGTTATACTATATACAACTATCTACAATAAGAGAAATTCAAATACTAAATTTGAGGGGTAATGCTGTGTAAAATGTACTTTCAACACCAATCACAGATATAGAGCATGTGAAAATCCATTGTGTTTAACCATGTTTTACAGCAGACTTCTAAAACATGCCATCAGTTCAAAATCATGTTTGTAAGCAATTTTTGCAAAATTAGGAAAGTGTCAATATGATAAAACAAGGAACTCCAGGAACCCAAAAATAATAATAAGTAGCACAAACCAAAAGCAGATGGAAAACACAAAGAAACAGATCTCACAGGTTCAGAACTCTGTTGCTGTCTGAACTAGCTAACACAATTGATTTCATGTTTCTTTTTCCTTCTTTTTTTTCAAATTAAATTATGCTCAGGGTCTAAATGAACATGAGAGGTCAGCAGGCCAACCATAACCAGCTAACCAGTTGGACTGAACATGAGAAAGAGCAACCCCCATTCTTTTCTTGCTCATCTCACAAATTGCATGAAACTGCGGTCTGCGAGAGGATGAGAAGGGAAGATAGAGGACAGAAGAGGAGGAGGAAGGAAGCTGTTGGGGGGTGCGGGTAGGGGAGGGGACAGCGAAGACCTGATTAAAGACGGTCTTTGTTATGTAATTAGCTCCAAGAGAAGAAGGCCCCACTGCTGCAGGGATGGAGAGCAGCTGGCCTGAGGTTGTCTAATTGCCTGTTCGGATTCTTTCCAGGCCTCATCCTTTGGAGCTCACACCCGTAATGACACAGATGTTTATTGCTGGGTACCACGGCGATGGCTACATGGTAACCACTGTCTATTCCTACTGTTGCGATCCAGTGACACCTCTCTCTCTCTCTCTCTCTCTCTCTCTCTCTCTCTCTCTCTCTTCTGGGACCGCTGCATATCCATGATGTTTGAATGGGCTCAGCTGCTACAGCAAGCAAAAGTGGCTATTTATAGGGCGAACACTGACAGGATTGCATGTTCATCCTTGAATCAACGTGTTCTCATTTGAAATTGATAAATTATTCATCCGGTATTATTCCCCCATTTTGGAATCTCTTAACTTGTGACTCAGTTTTTGATTTTAAGTTTGACCTCAAGTGTTATTGACTCTTGATCCTGTTTGAAGTTGCACTGTAGACTGAGGGCTGTTATTAATGTTCTCAGCAGCTCTCTGCTGTCGGGGAAAGGTGTTCACTGTTTTTCTTAGCAGGGGACAAACCTGGGCAGCTTCTATCTTTTATTGAGGGATATTAAACTACATTACCTCAGGGCTCCTAATTATATTTTAGACCACATTTTTCAGCACTTTTTTTCCTGTCAATGAGAGCTAAAGGCTGCTGTGAATTTGTTGGCTTATTTTATCTACCTAGGTTCTATTGAGGGTAACTGCCTGTGAATTTTGTCCCAAAATATGTTAAGAAAATGTTAAAAGATTTATATTTCTATGTGCACATTACATGTTTTGTATCTAAAAACTCACTGCAAATTCTAGTACTATAAACAGTGATATAAGCATGAATTGTATATGATAATACTAATAATTAATAATAATAAAATAATCTAGTTCAGAGTGGAGAAGACAAATTACGAGCAAGCAGAGAAGGTAAACCGTAAAACAAAACTCTCCCAAACCTCCCCCACCTGTGTACAGTATGATATACATCTATGCTTGCATTCAGGCTATCTTTGTGTGCATTCTGCATTCATAAATGCTTAATGGCTTTGTTCATTTACATTCAAGACACATTTTTCAGTTCCGTAACGGGACAAATGAGCTCTAATTTATACATTCAAAAGGGGGCAACAAAAAGTAAAATGTAATGACCAAATGTTAAGTAGAGGATCCTTTTTATCTATTAGCAACTCTGGTTTTTCCTTCTACATCCTCCAGGCCACCTGCACCGAAGTATGAGTGTGTGTGTCAAGATGTTTCTTGGTGCATTTGTGTATGTGTGTGTGTGTGTGTGTGTGATAAGAATGTGAGAGACGAAGAGAGGGAGCAGGGGCATCCACATCTATCTCCTCTGTGTGTGATGTAGCTTGTGAAGCCGGAGGTGTGCAGGTGTTGTTTTTTTTTGAGGGAAGGACTCTAATGCGGAAATCATTTTCAGTCCCTCGTCAAAATTATTCTTCGCAATATGAGTGGTGTCAGTGCTTATTTCAATATTTTGCTGGCTAGCATTACCTTCACGCCAGAGTGCGCACACACACAGACACACACACACACACACACAACACACCTGCTTCACAGAAACCAGCCAAACACCTGCATCTTCATGTCTCCCCAGGTCTGCCCACACTTCCCTGATGGCCAGTGCACCTCCTCTTCTTCCCTCTTTTCTCATTTCTATCTGACTCACAGCTTGTGGGACTCGGACACATTTTGATGACCAATACCCACCTCCTACACATACACACACAGAGAAAGACATACACACACACACACCTCATTCTTTGTAGCTTTTGCTGATATTAAAAAAGCAGAAAGCAGCTGGGTCTATGCAGAATAATGAGGTCAAAGCCATTCTAATAAGTCTGGGGGATGAGTCCAGTGCGAGTAGGGCAAGAGGAATGAGAAATGAGGAAGAAAAGAGTAAAAGGAGAGCAGTACTCCAGGACAAATAAAGCCATGGCTGAAAGCGCCATGGCTGGCTAGTCTCTCCAGGTCTGGCATTGGACACATCTTTGAAACTTTAGCTGCAGCTCTGATTGAACTAAAGGTCCAGGAATCTGATTAACTAATTCTTGAAGGAATTAAGTTTGACTCATACAGTAACTGCTACTGATTCATACAGTATGTAGCAAATACAGAATTGTATAAGATGTGAAAAAAAATCCTTTGAATTTTATTGAAATAAGAAAAGACTGTATGAGGTACAAGTACATAAGTACACCCTTGAAGCTTTGCTAGAAAGATGCCATTTCACCTGTCATACAGGATTTATTTGATATATTCTAGATATCAATACATTTCCATAGATTTGCCAAGACTATTATTGGAATATTTTCATGTCAACTAACTGCTCTACTATACTAATATGCTGATGGCTTTATTTGTTATTTTCAAGTAAATGGATGCGTGTTTCTTGGTGTTACACACATGACTTCTTACACATGTATTTCAATCATTTAACAACAATCATTAATTAACAAAAGATTTGCAAAACAAGTGTTTTGTAAAATACACATATATTATTTGAGGCATTGTAATTGCCCAAAACAAATGAGGAAATTAATCAATTGTTAATAATCAGTCAGGTGTTAATGATGGTTATCATGAAGTGTTTACGTTATGTCTCCTGAGAATCCAAGGCCCAGGGTCAGCTGTAAAGCAGTAGTCTGTTGCTCACTGGCTTAAAAGCATCTCAGCAGTCTTAGGGAGATGTATAGCATCCACCCACCAGTTGTCATCCTACCGCTGGAATAAAGTCACCTGTCAGTGCCAGAGATTGAGCCAACAGCCTTTCAGTTGTTAGACAGCCTTGCTACCTATAGGCCAATCTGCCACCCAAAAAGTTGTACCCTCATAAGGTTGATTCCAACTGAACTGAAGGCGTAATTTACCCTGTGCAGTACCTGTGAATGCTGTTGAATTCAAGAGGTAGGGAGAGGCTGTCAAATCCATCCCTGCCATGATAAATAGCCATTTACTGTGGAATGGCAGCAGGATAGGGCAGGTATACACGCTGAGACACTCACAATGTCTTTCTGGAAGTGTTTTCTCAGACAGCCGGGGTGGTGAAACCCAGCCTCAGCCACACATGTCTTTGCTACACACTTGGCAATTGCCATAGAACTTGACAGACTATCCTGGTCTTGGCAGGCGTGTCTGTAAATCACAATACCGTGGTGACATCTGCAGAACTTTGCACTGTATACAGTGTCAGTTTTACAGTGCATCCAAAGAACTTTGCTCTGTAATTGTTGAAACATCACACATATGTGTAAATGACATTAGGTAATGCAAAATATTTAACACGTGTTTTCTAGTTCTGAGGCACAAACAGGCAAGGTAGCACATTTTAGAAGATATGACACGGTACTTAGTGAAGGATTAGAGAAGTAAATTGGCTTGTGTGTGTGTGTGTGAGAGAGAGAGAGAGAGAGAGAGAGAGAGATGTACAAATGGAAATGCTAATACTCAGTATAGAGACACATTGTGCTTTCTCATTATCAGAAAACTATGTGCTGGTGCACAGGAGGCTATAGTAAGATGCACTGTATAAGTGTGTGCGTGCTATGCGCTTGTCAGGAGCTGGCGATTTAATATTATAAATGATTTAAAAAGCTGAGTCACAAAGAAAATGGTCAGGAATCCAGAAAAGATTAAGAGATTAAGTTGGTGACTCACTGGCCAATAGTGCCGTCCTCTATGTCAAAGGTTGATCAGTGATCCTGCTCTTGACTGGTGGGAGAGAAGGTTGTTTACCTATTGATTCAAAGCCTTTAATTTTGTGCTGACACAAAGCTGGAGGTATTTGTTGGACATTTTGTTCTGTTTATACCTGTTTGGGAATGTTGTGGCTCCAGGTGAATCTGCATGAGCTTAAGTTGGTGGAGTGGTGCAGCTGAATTTGTGTTTATGCAGATCAGGCAAAGCAGTGTAATTCTAGTACTTGTTTCAGCATGAACATTGGTGCAAACTGCAAAAAGCTGTTTTCCTAAAATTACCAAAAAAAGAAAACGTTTGTGTATGTTGAGTTTTGATTTTTTTTCTTTGCTTTATTTTTCATCTAGTACAAGTTGAAATGCATATCAAAATGCAATTAACAATGCATTTACGGCAGAATCTGTACTTGTTAGAGTTATGATTCATTCTCAGGGATTATGTCATCCACAGCTGCTTGTGAGGTGTATAAGGTCCTTCCCTTTGCATTGATTAAATACCTGAAGCCATTACACTACAGCTGCAAAAATGAAATGTGCATTCCATCTGCAGTCTCTAATTTGAAGAATGTGCTGCACTTAATTATGCATGGGTCAAACACCATGTATACCTTCGTTAATTAGCTAAATCTTCCGATACTGCACAAGGATCTAACAACATAGTTAAACAACCTTCTGTGCTTTCCTGCAAACAAGACTAGTAAACTATTCAACACAGATTTCACAGTGAACTAATTTGGAGTATAGCAGGCATCTACAGGATGCATCCTTAGCTTCAATAAAGATTTTTGGGACATTTTTCTTTGAGCAAAAAATGTGGGACTTAATACATTTTCATACTTGAACACGAGAGACCTCTGTTAATTTCCAGTTTCCAACCAACAGTCAACTTTTTTATGTAACCATGACCGCGGTCATTCCCTAACCATAACCAAGTGGTTATTATCGTAACCATAACGAAGAAGGGCCCTTAACCTCAACGAAGTAGTAATTTTAACCCACACCATGAGCTTTTCCTAACCCTAACCAAGTTGGTTTTGTGCCAAAACTTAAAAGTGTAAGATAAGAAAACTGTTTTATTTTTGAAACAACAATGTCGTCCTGTCGCTAGTAGCGTCAGATCAGAAAGCGCTTTAATTTGAAGGACTTGCAGCCATGTAAGCAACCAACACTTTTCTTATAGTATTTGTAGTAGTGGCATTATCGTTAAGGTACCCAGATATGTCTGAATGAATGTAACCTTTTTAGTAACATTATAAGGACACCAAAATTTGCAAAAATTGGTTGGTCACAATTGCACTTGTGGCTCAAGTTTGAGTTAGCCAGAAAATTAGACAGTCAAGAATGTGTTACACTCTGGGTTTGATGTAGACTTGTTATCACTAGTAAGCCGAAACTACTGGTTTTTTATGTCTCCAGGGAAACTGTGTGGCAATCTTTGGTGTGAAGTAGTCAAAATGTATTGATATGATGCCATTTACAATCATTACAAAACACACAGCTGTAAAACTAAAGAAAATCTCCTGATCATCACTCATTCGCAAATAGTACTTGAATTATCATAATTTGAACCATTAGTAATGCTATATTATGTTAATTAAGTATATTTACATATATACATATTAATGTTCGGGTCATCCTTGAGGACAAGCAGTAGGTCCGCCTGAGAAAGTTAACCTGCTGATCATATGGGGTCAGCCATATTGGCCACATCTGCTTTAATATAGCCTGTTGCTGAAATGCAAATATAGTTTTGAATGCATGTACTGTTCTGTATTTAAAGTGAAAGAGCTATAGCTGGATGCGAGCCAGAAAGTGCATCAAGAGTAAAACATGACTGACAAATTCCTGTACATTTAATTGAGTTTTTAACTAATTCTAAACAGATTCTACTCTGGCCTTTGTGTATTATGATTTACAGTTGTTGCCTGAAACTAGAATAAAAAATAAAACTGCATTCATAATGTCAATGAATATTACATTTTTGTACATGATCATAATGTTAAATCTGGCCAACAGTATACTGGATGTAATAAAAAAAAACATGTGGTGCTACTTATGACCAGTGCACATGTCTTCCTTTTGGTTCCACAGACGTGAAAATCTCAATGTTCCCAAAGCATATGAAATAATTTAACTCAGGATGTAGGAACTTATCAAATGGAATATCAAACCACATATGCCTTGGATTGCTGAACTGTTTCCTGGTACCTATCTTTAGCTAGCCTGTGGTACTGTTTTTTAATGGCAAATATGCCTACCAAATGTCTGCCGAGTCTCCTGAGAAGAGAGCAAAACATTCAGTAAACAAATAGACAGAGAGATGCACATGCACAGACACATCGCACTGCACAGTATAAAGCTCAGTTTTGTGTTAGACACCTTTTTAAGACAGCTGCCTTATTCACTATTGGAGCACATACGGAAGCTGCATATTTTTTGGAAAATATGGTGCGTAGTGGAATGTTTGCTGAAAACTGTCTGAGTGGATAAATACTTATGCATGTAGTATTGTTTACAATCACTCTTCGATATTGTGACATGTATACCTGTATTTATACCACAGACCAAACTACCTGCCATGCTTATTTCAACATCATCTGTATACCGAAACAATGGTTTAGTGATGTAGTCTGTCAGATCAAAGACAATGAATCCCAACCTGACTGACTTATCAGGTAATGTTTTTTTTATTCAAACAAAAAAAAGTGTACAATTTGGACTTGTTTGATTTCTTTAAGAATGTAACATATAAAGAGGATTTGAAAGGTACTGTATGGAAGAGTGCATGTCATGTCTGTGGGTCTAAACTGTTGCGCAAATAGTTGAAAGTCAGTAAATTTAATCCTCAACTGATAAGTCTACTGATTTGCTAATTGAGGCTTTTAAGAACCTGTGAAATACTTCGCTTTTGAACCTTTACTTTAAAAGTGTCATTACTGCTCTATTGCCATTATAAAATGTATTATTCTTAGTCTTATTCATATGCTCTTTTTTGACAGTTTCCATTTTGTTTTGTTTACAATCACTCTGCTTTATTGTACATACTGTATACTGTATGTGTTGTTATATTAGAATTTTCAACTGCTGATGAAGTTAATATTCAAATAATTGTATTATTTCAATGTAAAGCATCTTAAGCTGTATTATTTGTGTAGAAGGGGCTGCATACATTTTAAGTCAATAATCATAATCATAATAATGGTGAGAATAATATGGATTAATTGATTATTTTTTCAATTAATCGATTAATTGTTTCATACAAAAAATGACAAATATTACAGATCCAAAAGTAAATTATTGCAGTTTCTTTTTTTGTCCAAACATCTAAAACCAAAAGATATTCCATTTACAATTATATAAAACAGAAAGAAATAAGCAAATTCTCACATTTTTGAATGGCATTGGCATTTTTGCTTGGATGATGACTCAAATGATTAATGTACAATCGATCACTGGACTAATTGCTTCAGCTCTAATAATAATGATAATAACATATTTAACAAGCATTGGCACACACACACATACACACACAAAGACCAGCTCCAGATGGATCCACTGTACATGTGACAGTCTCGGCTCTCCTCATGAACATTGCCTTTTACAGAGGGGGAGGTCAAAAGTACACCACACGGCGGGATGCGAGACTAGAAACAGAACCAAACATATGGGAAAGTGTAATGTCATATGGCAGCTCTGGATATACAGCCACTCTATGGCTGCTGCGCCCATATAAAGTTTACCATGAATTTCCATCCCCCTCCATCCATGGGGGAAATGGGGAGATTCATGGACACTTCATTGGGCTGTTAGTCTGTCTCACTAAATGCCCTTTCGAATGCCACAGGTGTACATTTGAGTGTATATCAAGTCAATATTTATGGTACCTCTTTTGGGAGGAAATAAGTTTTCTCACCAGGGGGAACATCGGTTATCTTCCCACCAGTGCAGACGGAGAGCCTGGTCGTAATATATCCAACTGCTACATAGTGAAGGAGGTTGAACAGAGATTTTCCGCAGCTGTACGCAGTATTTTGCAGGCATCCTAGAATTGCAAAATAGTCTTTCCAGGAGTCCTTTCACATTGCAATCAATCTGAATTGTAGTTTCAACCTCGCAGCACAATTGAGTTTGGACAGAAGGGAGTGTTAAATCCAATGCTCATTTGTGGCACATTTGAGTTTGATATTCACAACTCTGTCCTGGTCAGCTCCAGGCCACCTGTTATGTCAATGATGGATGCCAGTGTAAGCGCCCGGAAAGTGGCTGAAATGTACAGTATATGACTACTATTGAGATTGTAAATGGTTGTGAGTGTGTGTATTTGTCATGGTTCCTTATCGTCACCTGCTGTGCGCCCGAGAGACACACACACACACACACATAGAATTGTTCTCCCTTACACGCTCACCCACACAAAAACACACACCCACACATATTCCAAGCCAATTTAGTTCACCAATTCTTCACTAAGCAATCAGTTATGACTCTTTATTTCCCTGATTTAAGGGGATTTTAAAAGACAAAACTGATGCATCTTCCATACAGTATGACTAAAAAGACAGAAGAAAGTTTGAATAATTGTTTCACACACACACCCACTCAGACACCTACACACACATGCATACACGCTTTTTTCTCATCTCCTGCTTCCCTGTTATCCATGGACAGACTGACCACCATCTTACATGCTTACTAGCAGGTTATCTAATCACATTACACCTACCACCCCTGCGATGACTATCAAGTAACTAAAGTGCGTTTTCTTCATGTGCTTGCTTTAGTTGTGTCTGCGTGGGGAAGCGACTGTTGGGGCTGTGAAGTTAGACTAACTTGTATCAGGCGCATTAGGATTTTTCATATTCTGCATGAGGTTCTGGCACACAGAAGCCTGAGTCATTGCATTGTACTTGATTTATTGGGCACCTTCTGAGTTCCTCTTTTTAATCTCTCCAAAATTGTGCTGAGCAGGAACCGTGGAGAATCTAACTTAATAGCAGCAGATACTGAAGCGGCTATTGATACTGAAAGAGCAGGATCATTTTTGTATAGAAACACCTCCAACATGCACATTCCTTGTGGGAGGATGAATAAACACATTCACAAACACAGATGTATGTGTGTGTTGCTGCTCAGAAGCATACAGGCATACACACACACATACACAGGATGCCGTTTGTTGAGAAACCTGCTTGTTAGTTTTGTTAGCTTTTACTTCTCCAACATTCTGTCAAAACAGACAAAGATTCGCACCAGACATGGTTTGTGTTCCATCTTTGGAAGAAAGTGTTTGATGATAGTATTAACCAGACAGCTGAGCAAGGCTGGCACTGCAAAACCCACATAATACAACTTCCACTACAGTCAAAGTTTAACTCAAAATACTCTCTAACTCCATGAAGATAACAGCGCCACACAGGATATAAGGCTGCTACTAAAAGCACTGAAACTTCTTTTTACTCACCCTGTATTTCTGAGCAACTTCGACAAGCCTTGAATCATGTTATGCGTTTTTGTGCTGTCCCTGAATGAGATATTGATTTTCAAGGGGGTTCCTTTCATTTCAGCATGCCTGCAACATTAAATCTAGACTACAGTATATTTTAAAAATCTCAAAAGCACTGTAAAAGCAAATGCTCAAGAGTCCTTGGCCGCGGGGAGGATGATCATTTCTGCCCAATGAAATACCTTGTGGTAAGCATACAGGGCGTGATGCAGGACGTCTTGAGGCATTATAGCATAATTTTCTCTACCAGTCGATACCTTCAGGTATCTGCATACATCCTGACCCCGCCTCCTCTGGTGCTGCGATGTCATTTACTTCAGTGACCTCGTAATACCTCTAAGCTGTGCCAAGGTTCAGCGGCACTCAGTGACAGAGATGGACTGAGCTGTTAATCTCCCTCACCGATCTCCTCAGACACACTCACTCTGTCACTGATACCCTGAAGCAGCAGCCGCCTCTTTTCCTCCTTTCCCTCGTGAACACTGACAGGTGAAAGGACTGGATAAGTCTTATATCTCGCTATCTCTTCAGATCAGTCTCCATGAGGGTGTGCTACTGTATCTGAGTCTATCAAGGTCATTTTTAGCATTGTTCAGCATGAATAGTAACGGCGTGGTTCCCTTAACAAAGAGCCAGGCTTCATCAAGGCTTTCGCCAAATTCTGTAAATAAATACTGTATATTTGGGGATGTGAAGAATTTTGAAATATTTAATTCAGTGAAACTTCAGAGTGAATCAAAAACAAGCATGAATTCACAATAGCTGGGACTACGTACAAGCATGCATCCAAGCGTTCCTCCATTCACACACACACAACCTCACAAACACTTGACCTCCATGGCAAATTTCAGCCTCCTAGGACGAAAACTATGGCTGCCAACCGACAGAGTAAACTATAGAGCTGCAGGGCACGGCTAAAAATTCTACAGGTAAGAAAACCTTTGTGTAAAATGTTGTCAAATAATGAGCTATTTTCAAGTGAAAATCACTGAGATTTTGCTCATAGTTGATCTTACTTTAATTTGATTTATTTGACTAACATAAAAAAGAGGTCAGGGAAAAAATCCAAATTATGAAGGTGATGTTTAAAAAAGCAGTTGAAAAACATTCAAAGAAATTAACTAAAATCACAAGTGAAAGAAAAAGTAATTTTAAGACGATTTGTTTATGATGGAAAAAATACTTTGAAGTACGTTTGATTTCAAAAAGCAAGGTCTGTTTAAACATAATGGCATCCATTAAGACACAGAGACGAGTGATGAAGGAAAATGAATAACAGCTAAACACTGATTGGATTCACTGCCTTTTTAGTCCATTAATGAAGCACTTTAATTTAGCTGCCAGAAAACTTTGTCTGTGACCTTCTCCGGTGACCTCGTCCAATATATTGAGCAGTGTTTGAGGAGAGAGGGCGAGAACACCTCTTCAAGGGAAATTAATATTCACAGAGGATGCTGTCCGCCGCTGCACTAATCTGCATGAGATCTGACTTCCTTTCATTAATCAAGACGAGTATGCCCCTGTGCATCAACGTTGTTTACCTTCGGAGTTTGTTGTTTTCCCAGCCTGTTGACTCGAGGCAAACGGCATAAATCACACAACAATACATGACTTAACTTAACTACCACACTGACTGTCGTGGTGTCGTATAGATGTAAAATATTCTTTAAGTTTTAGGGAAGATGCATGAGGGCTGTGGCTATGATTAATACATGATTAAAATATACCAATGTATTATGAATATATTAATAACACCTAAGAGAGTAGTCTTAATTTTGATTATAGGTTCAACAGTGACTCGGCTGGTTAGGCACTACTGTCACCTGCAAAATTACCTATAATTACAGAAATAGTATTATGGCCTTTGTACAAAGGTTAAAACTGCATGTGTACAGTATAATCCCCCTGAGTCATATACTGTATGCATAACAAAAAAGGAATAAAAAAGGTGTTAACTAATATGTTGTCATAGTTATACTCCAGTAAGTCCAGCTGTAATTCATGTGAATTATCAGTATTGTTAAAATAACATTTGCTTACTAATATGTTGCTTGACTGACACAATTGTATTTTATAATTGAGCTTAAAAAAGTGAATGTGTGGATGATGGCAGACACGCCGTCATACACCACCCTCCAAACAATTTCAAGTAATTCAATATAGCTGTGAATCCTATTTAAATAGAAACTATATCTTTCCATTAGAAACTGATCATTTAAGTTGTTTCCAGGGCAAATAATTTTGTTGTAATGATGAGGATTATTTTAGTTAATCTTAAATCTCTCAAAACTAGCTGAGCAGTTATTATTGTTTTATTCATGATACCGACAGTTGTAAAATAATTCTGAAACCAAAAAAAACATATTGTATTGTTGTAAGGTGAATTATTGTAGGTGCTCTTCAGAATTTTTCAGTTGCTTTAAGAAAAACTAAATTTTAAAACAATTTTTAAAGATGTGTTTTTATTCAACATATATATATATTACATGAAGCTTATAGAGACATTTACACACACTGAGAAAATGCAGTATTCCTTTTTTGAATAAGGTCAGGAATATGATTCAGTGCCATGTTTACCTACAGATTGCTGCTCACAAATTATACAATAATGTCTAATACAGAACACCCGCACCCGCTTTTTAAACAGTATATGCAGAGTGATACATGTTACAGTGTCACAATGTCAAAGTGAGTTGTTTCTACAGCTCTACAGGGTTAGACGCAAAAGTATTAAACTGCACTGGAAGAAAAACCTTTAAAAGCTTGAATGATTAGTGTATTTTCTTTATAGGAACATATATTTTTCCTTTATAGGTGCGGTACATTTAGAAATCCATTCAGAACACGTTACACCACAGATGCACTGCTCTTCTGATAATCAGACTGTTTTGCTGACTCTTTGAAGATACAAGGTTTTCATGTGACAGAAGGGGCCAGTGTCATTTGTCACTTAGCACGCAGTTTTTCTTCACTGTCTGATGTAAATCCATTCTGCACTTTACTTCCTTTTGTAGCGAGCAAGGTCAACAACATGAAATTGCCGGATTGAGAAGGTAGAATCAAATATATAAGAGTGTGTCAGCAGAGGCAGTTCAACCCCCACAGTAAGCCCTCCAACACAGGGTCACACACTGATAAATGTAATAATAATAATAATACAAAAATGTTGAATTTTATAGCATGCTCTGACTTTCAAGTTATGTGCTGAAAGTCACCTGTTTTAGAGCATGTCTTTGCTGACCAATTTCAAAAACGCCACACTTTTTCTATGTATTTTCCGAGTACAAATTAAATAATCTAAATACATGGTCTGGGCATAAGATTTTTCAAAAGGAGATCATTTGAATTAATTTCAAATTTAATGTGCCATTTCAAACTTTCTCTGTTACTGTATGTAAAGTCTGACTTTTTTTTTAGCTTAGTTGGTAATTGCTGGATTGTAACTATTTTAAATACTGAATCAAATGCTGATTATTTATCGATTGAAATAAATTCCCGCTCCTGGAACAAGAGACGAGATTAAACACTTTTGCATAAATTCAGTTTGACAACAAACTGCCAGTAACGAACAACTTCAGGTGGTTCCGTTTTCCGGTTGCAGAGCCATGTGACATGTGAACTTCCCAGGACTGATTTCATTTTATGTGAAAAGTGTGTCCCCGAGACAAAGAAGCTACAGCACATTATAGTCGTCTTATTAATCCATTACATCACTCAGCCCCTATGGGAAGTCTGCTTTGAGGTTAATAATTTCCGAAATATGAGCAAAACAGACCCGGATGGAAGGATCCTTGAAACACAACACGAAGAGGAGAGAAATAGTCCTAGGTTGAGTTTCACCTTAATAAACTAATAAATTAAGGGCTCCACGTTTTATTACTTCAGAAATGGAATTAAAGTATAAATTCCTCCCTTTTACCTTTTGATATGTTCTCTCATTAAGAAGGGGCTGAAATTGCACCTCCTGCTGCTTGGTGCTCTCTGAGCAATTGTTCTTTTACAGTGTTGTGCTTTCATGGCAAGAGTGTAATCAAAATCCTGAGCATTGCAATTAGATACAATGGCTTTCTCTATCCCTGTGTGGGCATCTGCAGAACAGAGCACAGAGGGAAAAGGCGGAGTGAATATATTGTGTCTGCATTGAAGGAGGGTGAGTAATCCGGTATGTATTGTGAGTGCACACTCCATAGACCACTGTGAATAGCCTTTGTTTTGTGAACTGGCTTTGAAGTTCTCCAAGTATTTTGAAATAGTGCTTAAAGATGATTATATTGCTGGATCTCTAGCCTTCACAGAAAAAGAAGAGCAGGAAAAAGTCTTTTGATTGACATGTGAAGTCAATAAATATCAGATAGAGACAAAACAATAACATCAGCCTCAATTTGAAAGATCATATCTAGGCTTTGGGAAATATCTCACATGGTTTAAATCTATGCCCATATTCACTGACAGACACCCATTGTATTATCTTACAGTATATCACACAATACTGTACAGTATATTAGGCCTACTGTGCTTCCTTTGTATTCTATGTATTTTCTGAATTTTCAGCTTTCATTATGTGGTGCAGTACTGATAAATACAAGTGACAAAAACAAAGCAAAGAAAGATTTTGTCTCATAAAGGATTTATCAGTAGTCATAAAAAGAAAAAAAAATCCTGCTCCAGTAGTTGTTTTGCTTTTTTTTCTGTCCTGACCTTTGACTGCTCTTTATTTCCTGTGCTGAAGATCTGTTATGAGATGAGGTATTTTTGGGATGGGACACGTACACGAGTTGGACTTGACTTTTCCTTTTCACATGTCTTACCAAGCGAGAATGCTAATCAAATACACATGTGTACATTGTTGAGAGGAAAAGAGGACTGAGGTGGGTGTTGGATTTCAACACAATAGACCCCACTTAAAGGAGAATATTCAGCAGGCACAAAATATTTGAAGCTGACATAATTAACCCAGGGAGCAGAAAGGAAACCAAAGCAGTTCGTAAGCAAAACAACCTGGGATTTTGTCCGCCACTGTTGGGTCATGAAATATGTTTAAAGCTGCAGTTGTGCACGATTATGGCTAGCAATGCAGATAATAGCCTGGCTTTTTGAATATTATTTTAAAGGTTTTAATGTATTTTAAAAGCAAGGATACACTGATATTAGTTTAAAGAATAAAAGGCACTTCTGATTTGATAAATCTTATTTGCTTCATTGCAGTCCTGAAATGTTTTAATCCTTATTCAACCATGTAAAGCACTTTGTAACTTTGTTTTATTAAAGTGCTGTATAAATGATGTTTATTATTATCATTTATTATTATGCTTTAAAATGTTCCACCATAATCACAATATATTAAACATTAACGGTTATGCTAAGGAGGTTATTAATTTGGATAATTATTAATGTATTAATTTACAAATATTTAATTTAAGCAGTTGTAGCACCATTTGGGAAATCAGGTCTCCTCATTAATATGCATGAAAAGTGTTTCGAAATCTAACAATGTGTGTGTATGTTGTGTCGTTTCTGTCAGTACTTGTTCTTAACTTTTTGCATTCACACAAATGTGGCTACACATTGAGTTTGAAAGACTTAATGGGCAGGCGACTGATGTCTCATGCATGAAGTCATGCAGCGCAAGGCTAACTGAGTCTATGTTATGTTACCAATTATTGTCAGAAGAAGCCTGATGTAGTAAAGAATTGGTGCTATAACATCAGGAAGTCACTAATGAACCAATAATGAACGTTCAAATTAACAGAACTAGTGCACACAGGAGACTGGCTTTACACGAATTCAGATCAAATTGCACTGGCTGGCCTGGCTTATACCCTGGAAACAATTTGAAATCAATTCTGCAGTATTTAGGCTAATGCCTGAGCTTTCACGGTGCTCTCTCTTTCTCTCTAAATTTATATTTTTTTACAGTTTACTGTGATCCTTTCATGCACCAAAAAGCTTGAGAAAATAAGGAGCGGGATAAAGGCATCTCTTGGAGTGTTAGGAATTCGTCACGTAGAGGTGGTGTGCCAGTGTAAAAAGTTCTCATTTGTTTCAACAATAGGAGATGACGAACACAAATATTTTTGATCGACTGGTAGAAAGGGAGCTCAGCAGTGAATAAATCTGCTGCAGGTTCTTGCCATTTCTCACATTCTCACACTGGGATTTCAGCATCTGGAATTGGTGGGGGGGGCTAACACCACCTTGCGAGGGCTTTCTTTGTCAGCTTATTACAGAGAGAGTAAACTTTGTGGTTTTTCCTCATATTGCAAAAGCAAGTCCCAATTGCTCAGTGAGACAAACCATGGTAACAGAGACACAGCCTTTTGTTTTCATTTTCTAGTCTTTTACAAGAAGCATGCTTTCAGCCTATTTTGCTCCATTGTTCAAGGCCCTGGCATATTATGTGTCAGACGCTAGGAGTGCGTCTCATCTTGGAGAAAAACGCCTCTTTTGAATCTCACATTAGAAGATCCATGTTTTTATCTGCAGCTTTCTTGTTTCTCAGGCTGCCACACATTTCAGTTTCAACAAGTCCTTGTCAAATGTGAAATGCACAAATCAAGCATCTTCGTTTTCCACAAAGGTGAAATGTGGTTCACACCTGTAGAGTATGAGGCTTCTCATGAGCATAATTCAGTGGAGGTAGACACTGAACTGACTAGTTTTATTATTTGTACAACATTTAACAAAAAGGTTTATCACAAAGTGCTTCATTGAGCAGCAAAGATATAAACAACCACACATTTTAAGATTCATTTGTTTGTGCATGAATGATGCATTTTTATCAGGTGAAATTTGGCCATGAGTTTGTGTAGAGCGTTTTGTCTTAATATGAAATTAGATTTGGACATTTTGCAGTCAGTCCTGATTTGTCATCCGCATCCCTCCACAAACACTATGTACATGATTTCCAAGGTTTGTAACATAGGAGGGATGTGGAACCAATTCCACCAGACAGTGCCAGTTAATGTGAGCAGGGACACACCGAGGTGGTCAGATCAGGCCGATGTGAATCAGAAAGAATTAAGCTACAATGAGGTGAACCGTGATTGAGTGTTGATCTAAAGCAGCTGGGCGCCTTGGACTGCATCCACACTAAACCATGAAAGAAACAAACAGTCACAGACACATATACCCACACCGCAACCAGCCACACACACTGGATCGCACAAATACACACCTCACTTGCAAGCACACAAGTAATGAAAATATAAACACCGATGCACATACATTCAGTTATGTGCATGCACGCATACACACATAATTACACACTCAAACAAAAGTATATGCGTAACGACACCACATTCTGAAATGGCCACACACGTGTGCATGTGTACCTGCATGTGTGCAAATACAATCACTGACACACTGCAGATTTATTGTCTGAGGTCTGACGCTGTGGACAGAATTGGTTGCAGATGCCATCTCTCTTCCATGAATGCTGTGCAGTACATTCTTCTACCCCCACCCCACAGAAACCCCCTTTTTCCATTCATGCTCTCAGTAACATTGCTTCTCTTTAGGATACAGAGCCAAATAGGAGGACATCATGCTCTGAAATCTTTTCCACATGCCTGTCGCATCTTCATTCAGATGTGTGAATGGGGTCAGGGGAGCGACTGAGCACAGGGACCTTCAGTGTATTTCATCCTTGATGAACTCTCCGAAAGGCATCTTGGCTCATCTGAAGAGGAGCACATGGAGACAGCTTCTCAGCCGACCTGGAAAATGTAAATCGACAAGGCAAACAAATGACAATTACAAATGCTGATAATGTTAATTAAACATTGTGTCTAAGACCACTGCAATGCTAATGAAGACCTTTCAGTTAATGGAGTACAACATGATTATGGATAGAGACATGGAATCTTCTGATCACTTGTCAGTGACAGTGGTATTTGCGCAGACACTCCAGCGTTATCATCAGCATTTTATATCCTGTTGGTGGTTGTTAACACTGATGCCAGTATTGAGATTTATGATAGCCAAGAGTGTCTACTGTTTCCCCTTTAGCTTATCAACATGATCAGATTTTCATAAGGGGAATGTTTGCCCCCTTTGCAAAACAGAAAACTCATTCTTTTGGCTTTTATGGGGACCATAAATTGGGATGGACACATGGAAAATAGTAATCAGTGGTGCATGTTTTCCTACAGGGCAAAATAGTGTTTTGAAGAATTTATTTGTAGGGATCTGATGAAGGTCAAGGGTCTGAAAAGGATTGGATGATTGAGAGTTGTGGAGACATCATCTGACCAATTATCTTCCCAAAATAATGCAGACAAATTGCCATTAATGGTAAACAAGTAATAGTAAACAAACAAAACAAAAAAGACTAAATCATTTTCTACTTGCACATCTCAAAGGGCCACATTGTTTTGCAGCCAGACAATGTCCTGAGCCCATTGCTGGGTCCTGAAAATACTATATTAACAAAGGAGAGCCATTTTTTATGGTTCCGTAATGAGCGTATGTTTCAGCAGAGTACTTCAAACTGAGGAGGGGAAGTCAGCTGTCATCCTTTGTGGACTCTAACTATGGAGGTAAGCAATACAAATGGGCTCTCTCTTATAATGAGATGTTAGCCCAAGTATCACATAGAGCTTTTAATCGTCCGTAACATGCTCTGTGGGAAGATAAAGTGAGATAACAAGCTAAGTGTTGGAGTTCAAAGGAACTCTTGCCAAGAGAATCACACTATGATGTTGGGTGTATATGCGTTGGCCCTTGCAGAATTAATCTACAGTGTTTATGATGTAAACAGGCAGTGACTAAGACATTTAAAATATCAAGATGATAGATATATTTTCACTAATATGTGATTGTATCCATGTCAAATGTCTTTCTTTTAGAAATTAAATTTTAATGAATGTTTTTAAAATTAAGAAATAAGAGTTACGTTAATAACACTTAATGGTGCCACAAATGTTCTTTTTTGCAATTAATATCACTTTTGAATATTTGTTCTCATTTGTTACACTAGCAACACCAGCAGCATTTTTTTCCTGTGACAAATAAGAAACCTTCTCCTTCACTATCTCTAGTGTCAAAAATACAATCTGCAGTTTTTTCACTTTCACACATGGGCTTCATACAAGTTTGCTTCACTTAAAAATAGTTTGCCTGTCTTGGCACAAAATCAAATATTCATATTCTTCAAGGTATTGTATAAGTTAGAAATGCTAGTATCGTGACAACACTATTTCGAGTACACCTTATGGGGAGTTCCGCTTCCTACGCTGTTTCCGCCCCATGTATCGACAATAAATTAATGGACTCCTGTAGCACTCAGCACTCAGCCAGTGAGTGGCACCCCATTGATTTCAAGGTGTACTCTTGCCCATATATGGCTTTCTGAATAACCCTTTAAGGTGCAGGAAGAGTGCTCAGACAGTCCACCGCAAGGATGAAGCTCTGTCTGGATAAATATTTCAACACTTGGACTTTGCTTATTGATTGGAGCAGTAATTTCCACACATGCCACCCTGGGGAGACAGGCACTAATGATGCTGGTTCCACCATGTCCAGCCAAGGCTTTCCCACAAAGACATACTCCCAAGTCCCAGGCCTGTGAATGATGGGATAAAACATTAACAGCTTTAGAAAGTGTTGCGCATGTTTCTTTTTTCCCCGCCGCGAACAAAGTCTGGTGTCTCTCATCAGCAGGACCCAAAGAGGGTAATAGCATCCTTGGTTTGAAGCCAAACTGCCTGGTGGAAGAAAAAAAAAGTTTTCAACACTTTCTGACTTTGAAAATAATTTCTCCACACTTCCTGAAGTGTAAAATTGTGATTTGTTAGATTGAAAAACTACAGCAACTGTTCCAATTCTGGTCAATTCAAGCATTAAGGCACACAGCAGGTCTAATAAACATTGTGGTGGAATACATCTCTTCCTCTATCTGCTAAGGCAGCCCTGAAATTGCAGCAAGACTTCAACCATGCACCATCTCACATTAGGTAAATTCCTTCATTTCCTATTGTCTCAGAGCCTATGGCATTGCCAGTGCTGATGCATTTGCCCAAAGCACTCCAATGGCTTGTCACTTTTCTTGCCTCTGGCAGAGGAACCACTCTAAATCCCAGTTGTTTGTATGCATGTCTTTGCCTGTGCCCCTCTAAAAGGGAGCTGTATTGGATTTGTGTGTCCCCCATGGGCTCCATAAAGAGTAAAATATCTCATGAAGACACTAGCCGCATGCTGCGAGGATAGCGGTTTAATATATGTTGCTGTGTCTCACATCCTCTGGGGTGATGAGGTGATGAGAGCTAGTTTCCCACCTGTGGGGCGACAGTAACAATTTGTGCTAACGCTAAGGCAAGTCAGCCCAGCCTCAGCAGCAGGAGAGCAGAGAGGGGGAGCGCTGCTGTTACTCAGACGTGCTAATTACCTCTCCGGTAAAGTGTACAGTGACTTCCCCCCTCTCCCCTTGGCCTGGCGCCTCACGCCATCAACATAATGAGAACATAACTTTTTATTCTGAATACCTAAATATCTCCTTAAGTGATCGATAATGTGCATCATCATAAATCATGTCTGGGATTGCCTGAAATTATTCCAGAAGTCAATACTGTGCGCCGCAGAAGACTTTGAGAGCGACTAATGGTGAGATATAGCTGCCTTTGGGGAGGTATGAGGGATATTCATGCATATGTATAGCGCAAAGTTTCTCACCCCCGAGCAGGAGTGAGACCGGGGTTGGCGCTCGACAGGCACTTCTGGGCCCGCTGCGTGGCATTGGGCCCAGCAGGAAGAGCAGTGTAACCGGTGTCTGGTGGTGAGCTTGGCCGTGAAAATGCACCATTAATTCTTAACGCAATTAAGCCGGCATCGAGAAGAGAAATTAAGAGAGCTCCTTATTTAGCAGACAAAGAAGTCTTTTTAAAAAGGGCACTAATACTGTGATTACTCAGATTTGAGGGAAATTATTCACAAAGGAGCCACATGGGAAGAAATGGAACTATGTTCATGCTTAGCTGGCATTTCAGAAAAGTTTGTTCTCCCTTGTTTTGTTTTTATCTCACTTTGGTAAGTTTCAGATGGTGAAGGCTGAATACACAAGGCATTTTTCTTGTTGCTGTTGCTATTATTTCCAACATCCTGAGTGAATGGGCAAGAGAGTTTTGTATGGCTAATCAAGTAATAAATAGCCCTTATTCTGCGATGGTTTTTAAAGGCTTCTGAAGCACAGAGCTCCAGCTCTCCTGTGGCACCACATGTGATCAGCCGCAATCATTACTTGTTCCTTGGAGGTGAACAGGGATTACCCCTCAGCAACTCCTGGGCTGTGGGTTTGAATTATAAAAAAAAAATGATTCTACACAGCAACAGCTTGCTGTAGATGTGATTATCCAAATTAATGTAAATGTGTGTGTGTGTGTGTGTGTGTGTGTGTGTGTGTGTGTGTGTGTGTGTGTGTGTGTGTGTGTAGCTATGCATGTACAGTATACTTCAGGTGACAGAAGTGGAAATCACAAAAAATGTGTTTTTCAGGGGGGCAAATGAAAATATATCAGTTACCTAGAATGATCTTAGCCAAAATTAACATATACATTTCAGTAAATACATTTTTACATTTATGTGAAAATTCTATATATCTTAAATTGATTTCCCACTTTACAGAGGATAATTAAAATTCATTGTTTTAATCCTTGACAATAATCATTTACAGTGTGGCAAAACAATATGAAACACATAGGTTTTTAATGGACCTGCAAGTGTGAAAAGTGATCTTCAAATACTTTAATTACTTTGTGTGATTTTGGCTTGCTATCATGTCATTTGTTAAAATTATGAAAGAGCACTCTCTCTGTTTTTATCACACATCATAAACATTCCCAATTAATCTCACTAACTGATTCCTCCACAAAACAGAATTAAAAAATATCAGCATTTAACACTAGTGCCTCCTTTTATAAAGTTTAAATGTAATGCATTAAGAATAATCTTTTGGACCTGTATTTTGCTTTTTTTTTATTTTTTTGTGGGTACAGTTTAGTATTTTGGTTTTTTTTTTTTCATGGCCATATTCATATCCATTTTAAATCTCTGCTGTTCAAATCTGAAAAATCCCCCAAATTGTCAGGACAAGACAGCAGGCTGAGCAATGAGCAATTTCTGCTCCTTAGTATGCACATAGTATTGTGATGGACTTGGGAATACAGCTGTGGAGGCACCTGCAGGTTCATTTGCAAGCTAGCATTCAAAATCTCTAAGGAATCATTTCAAACTCCTGATTGGACACCTGTCAGCTCTTCCGATTCACCAGGCATTATTAAATTGTAGCTAATGATTGGTAAATTTCAGCCAATCACATGGATTGACAAGAGGACTCCATAAAGAAAGGAATTTGTGTCAGCGTTGCTGTGGAAAAGGCGAAAGCTCAGTAAATTAGTGTCTGTATGGATAATACATTTGATCCTGATTAGTGCATGCAAAATGTCAGCATATTTTGAGAAATGCTGACAACAAGCAGAACATCCTCTAAGAGCAGTCAAAAGTTCTTGTATGTGCAAGTATATGGGCATAGGGAAAAATATTTGTGTGTATGTGTATGTGAGAGAGCGAGAGTGCGTGGGTGTGTGCTGTGTACAAGGCCTTTGTGAAAGCATGTTCTGTGAGCGTACATGTCTGCGGATTTGTGCGAGTGTGTGGGCACGTGCATGTGTGTGTGTGTATGTGTGTGTGTTTTCCTCCTGTCCCAGAGGGAGGGTGCTGAATAACAGGCCCTTTTTGACAGGCTGGGACGCTGAGAGCTGTCAGCCCCCTCACCAGGACTGGGATGAGTGTAGAGAGAGAGAGAGAAAGAGAGAGAGAGTAAAAGAGAGAGAGGATTGGGGGGCTCCATGTGTTTAGACTAATAGGAGGCCAGCGTTCAGCTTCTCCTCCAGCAAGAACAGACAGTTGAAATCTCTGGGCAGTTAGCACAGCGTTGCCTCTCAAAGATTTCCTGTCAGATCATGTCTATAAGAGGGGAAGAGGTTCTCAATAGCAAAGGGAGGAAAAAAGGCATAGGGGCGGGAAAAAAACTGCACCTGGAAAAATTGTCTGCCTTCATGAGAATTGAGCAGCCTGAATGGAGTTCTAAAGTTCGGCTTGACAAGGCACACGTGCACTCTCCGGATATTTGACAATTTAAATCAAAAAGGGTGGATAGAAACCGAGGATGCCAAAGCAATTAATAACAAGAACATTGTGATATTTGGGATTAACAAGATAAGATGCAACTGTTGGTGTGTTTAACCTTCTGGCCATTGGCACAAGTTGAATGAAATGTATCTGGATGGAATAATTTCCACAGCTCTCACATCTTCATTAGGCACAAAATCAGATGGAAATTCTAAACAGAATTACTAAGAGCAGATATGTTGTCATCCAGAGTTAAAGTGCATCAATTGTCAGCATAATAAACCTATTAAATAAAGTGAGATGTAAAATAGCCTGCCACTGTAAAATGTGCATTGCTTTACAAGGGCTTAACCTCATTTTGTCAAAATATTTTCAGCTATTTAGTTCCACAAAATGGTGCATGTCAGTGAGAAAAGTTTGAGTGGCAAATGTATTTCATTTTTAGTACATTTAATTGCGCATACACAGGTGGTGGTTGGTTAAAATATTTTCATATTGTCCCATTATCAGAATGATTTCTTTATTATATAAACTGACAAACACTGCATGTTCCAATTTAAAAATACAAAGACGCTGTTAGTCATCTGGAAGATGGGGCAATGCATTCTAAGAGAGATTTTACTGCTGTCTAAAAATATCAACAACACAATGAGAAGGTGCTTTGAACTGATATACACACAGGGAGTAACAATCGAGGCTGACTGTTTTGTAGGCCAGTAAGTGTCTACCCCCTGCCTATAACCAAGCTTCACTTCTCCATATGCAGTGTCTGTTTATTTGCACATATCAAAACAAACATTATCTTTGGTTTGTTTATTTTTCCTATTACACTGGTCCCTGAAATAAGACATGCTTACAAAATGCTCTCATTTGGTTGCAAGAGATGCTGACAACACTGACCTTAATCCCATTATGACGAACTTTTCTGATTTCTAAATATTTAATTGCATCCTGTTATGTAAATGATGCAAGACTCAAATCAATTATAGCACACACTGTGTACAACACTGTTGACGTTCCGTGGTAACTCTCAGTTTTTATCTATGGATAATTGAGGTATTATGTAGACATGGAACCAAGAAAGAGTTTAGAAAGCCACCACGTCGCAGAACTGCAGAATAACATTACTTAATGCAAGAGTAAAATGTCAACATTACCATACATTGCTAATTGGATGTTTTATCTCCAGTTTTAAAATATGGGGTTTTTACATAATGAATGGTTTGCTAGGAATTGCCTCCTAAAGGCATGATATTGAATGCAAATTTCAACAAAGTGTTTCTTTGTTTGTCAGAATGAGAAAAAGAGTGTGGCGGTGAGATGAGGGTGAATTAATTTTGAATGGATGCAGTCAGCTTAATTTGTAGTCAGTGCTCCACCAAGGCTACACGGACAAATGCATTTCATCTAATTAGCAATGCTTGCTACAAAACATGTGTCGCCGGGTATGTGAATAGACAGGAGGACGACGTGTACACCACATCAGATAGCTTAAACATACTGTTGGCAGGAGGACGTGACTTGAAGATCACATAATACTTTAGATTAATATGAGCCGAAGTTAATCTGATTTGGAGATTATAGTAAGCCAAAATAATGGCGTCCGCTTCCTGACAGTGTCCTTCACCCCTGACCCATCAGATTTCTTCCTGAAGCATGAGTCATGCACTCACTGTGGCTTGAGCAACAGTATACTTAAGATTATATAGACTTTTTTTTATTTAAAAGGTTTCCTCTGACAGTATGGCTTCTAATAACGTTTTGGAATAATGAAGGTTGACAGTACAAACTGGATTTTGTTGGAATTTTGAATGGATATCAAAAGTTAAATAATTTAATTAAATTAAAATACAGTTTAAATTAGTTCTAACAAATAAGTTGTTAGTTTTGTGGACACTGTGTGGCTAAATATTTCAAAATTACAATTCTACAATTCCACAACCAAAATTCCAGGTTCATCATTATTCCAGGAGGAAGAACTCCCTTATTTGCACATTGTCAAAATGATGTGACTTGTAATGGCCGGTGACAATCGTTTACTTCAATTCTTTTCTCTTTCCAAAAATGTGGCATGATGACTGCAGCAGAAGACACCATAAAAGATAAACGTCCTGAAACAGAAAACAATTAACACACTGACCCATAACACTGACAGCCTTCCCAGCTTGGCACCGTCGTGCTCTGTGGCCTGTCAAATCCTTAGCTTTCTGTTAGAATGTGTAGGAATGCGTCTCTGCTTATTGAATTGTTGAGGGGGGACCCTTGCCTGGGGGTTAATACAACAATTTACTCTGGACTGCCTGTGGATGTGTTGCCATGATTTGTTTGGTGAGCGTTGTCAGCCTGCAGGGTTTGGCGCGCTCTTGCCTCCCTGTTAAGTGAGAAGATGTAGTGAGTTCCACAGGAGCTCCATCATTTGCCTCCCACAGTAACTCTGTTTAATAAGTCAATGGAAATGAAAGATGGCTCAATGCATCATGAATTTGTTTCTACACATCACCCTTACTCAGTTTTCATTTCAGTGTTTTTTTCCTCACACCTCATGGCCAAATCCCATTTCTGTAGCTTCCTAAATATCCAGTATCAAGTGCACTTAGTCCTAAATAAGCATAGTAAAGTGCTACATCAGATGAATCATCTTTTTACCCTCCATAAACACAATTTTGCTTTGTTAAATACATTAATATGTTCCATATTATTATATAAATTTTATTATCTGTTAAAATTAACCATTACAATCCTAACACCGCCTATAAAAACCAATATTGCTCCATAAAAAAATAGATTATCGCTGGCCATAATAAAAATTTTAATTTCTGTAAATACACTGCATTATGTTCTGCATGAGAGAAAAAAAATGCTGTCAGGCTCAGGCTGTCATCTTGTGGGAATACAGGGTATGGTTTGATTTACAGCGTGCTGTTGATACCGTCACATTCATTCATGACACATTTTTGTTCCGTTGTAACCTCCGTCTCTGCATCTCTGCCATTTCTTTATGCCTCAGGTGACAATGAAACTACGATGGCATGGAGTATAATGAGGTTTATATTTAGCTGTTTTCTGTGTACTGTCTTGCCTAAAGTTTGAGTGCAAGCTACAATCTGTCAAAACAAAGAAAGTCCTATTTTTCAAATACCCCTGCTCAATACAAATTATTCTTTCCAGTGGGATTTCTGGTTTTGGCCGTGTCAGAGAGATCATCAACATTCAGCAGTTTTTGGCCTGCCTGTCCCCGTGCAGTGCCAATAATGACCAGTCACAGAGCCGGGAGACTTCCATTGTGGATTGTGTTTCACTGAAACATTTCTCAGTAGCTTACATTTGAAACAGACCAAATCAATGCATCCTTCATTTTGGAATTCAAAATGAAGTCCGGATAAATATTGCCAACATCTGCTGGAGTTGTATCAAGTATCCTTATCCTCAGTGATGGCATCAGAAAACGATCAGGTTGGAGCTGCTGATCTTGAGAAGCCATGAGGCAGCTTTTTGCCAAATAGAGGCGGAATCATCCTTCAGGTGGGTAGCTTCCCCCTCAATTTAAGCTTTCCCTTTCATCAGGATAACCACTGTTTCACCGTTGTCCCCTTGAACAGAAGCTGAAGACCAGGGAAAGGAATGTCTGCTGGCAGGTATGATTGTACTCCAACACAATGTTATCATCCAGACACAGTTTTGTTGAACATTTGGAGAAAATCATTTTGCTCGATCTTTGACTGTCTGCTGGGCTGTGAGGCAGCTGTTGGGAGACTCACCACCTGGTGAGCAGCTTTGAAGTACACTTTGAGGATTAAATTATTCATTCAGGATGGCGACATGTATCCAGCTTGCCTGAAACTGTGGAGAAGATTTTGCCTCCTGCAGCTCAGCTTTACTGGACAGTTATTTAGCACACCCAGCATCCCACTTCATGAAAATACAGACTTTTCACAAAAGTCCAAATTCTTTGTAGACAAGATTTAGAAATAAAATAGAACACAATCTCCCATAGTCACAATGGAGATTGTGATGATTATTAGTATGATAAAATGACATTGTACATGAAATGTTTTATGACCTGTGGCCTTTTCAGCATGTCTGCAGCATGTCCCAGATTTGGAAATGATTGTGTCCACCAGGAGGCTTTGACTTTAAATGGAATCCTGCTTCAATGAAAATTAAGCAGGATATCCAGCTCTAAAAAAATTTTCAACTGTTATTTTGACTTTTAATGCAGCTACTGCACTTTGAAGATAAATCCTTGTGTGTTCACAAAGGTTTGAGGCTACAAATAGAAAAAGCAATTTAGATTTTATTAATAATGTGGATGATTGACAGGAAATTAAAATGGGCCTGGACTGTGACAAGGAGAACCTGTAAAAAAACAACTATGCCATTACTGAATATGTTTGCATGTTTGATGGTCTGCCCATCACTGAGTCTTCATTTATATGCCTGGTTGGCTTGTCACTATAATCAAATACGTTACACACTGTACTATATATAGGGATCCATGTTCCATTATCACAGAAAAGGTATAGCCTACTGTTGTCATTAAGAGTAACTTTAATAAAATGGTCATATGTTGTTGCTTTTCAAGAGTGAAATGGTAAAAACATGCAAATCCTTTTTGGTTTTTCAGTAAACCTATCAAAAGGAGTTTGATCAAGAGCAGCCTTACTTTAGAAATACTGCACATTTGACAATAATAATTAATATTAATGTCATGTAGAGTTGTGTAGATTACATAGGAATAGTATTATATTTAGTGGCTTAGAATATTACATTTTATTGTATTATGTGCAAAGTGGCAAAACTAAGAAATTCCAATTATTAAAAGCGGAAATAATTATTTGTTCTGGTGAAATCATTTCTAATGAAATAATAAATGTTACAAACACCTTATTAACTAATTATGACAGCATGGTGCATGTTCCTTTGATGAAGTAAACCGTGAAAAGATAAACAGAAGGCACAGAATTTAATGTAAATAAGCCCTAATTGTTTCTCAGTGGAGCAGCTCTACATCTAACCAGGAAGAAGAGAGAGTTGTTTGAGAGAGATATGCATGGTTTCACAATTCTGTCCTACACACTATGATGTCTCTGATAATGAGCAGCCTTCCCTCATTGTGTCAAGATATACAATGTAACCTGTCAGCTAATTTGCTGCGGTTAATGTACAGTATGATTTACATCATGGTTTTTGTGAGGAATTTCTGTGTTGCAGAGCCAGTTTTACCCACTACTAGGACGAATGCAAGGAGCATGCAGTAAGATACTGTATGATTTTATCTTTACTGACACAGGGGAGCAAATTATAAGGAGGCCCTCAAGGGCTGCATGCAGAAACATCCTACAGAAAAGTGTGAACCCTGTGGTTATGTAATAATTGTCTAGCCTGACTCAATACACCACAAATGTTACTATTCTGAGATCAAGCTGTAACAGGACATTTGCCACTGTTACTTGACCAGCAGAACAAAGCATCTCCACCTTGTTAGCCATGGTCATTTCTGAAACAGGGTATAGTGCCTGCTGACTGGTTTCTTCCTCATGGGATGTATTAGGCTGTATATGGTAATGTCTATTATGTCATTTTGACTTTTCCCTGTTTCCCAACTTCTGAAACTGCCTCCTTAAAACAAAGACTTCTTTTGATTCATATCTGAGGCTGGACTGAGATGGTGTCAACTTATTCTTTTATGTGGCTTGTCACATTAATGATCATACTGTGCAGTACAGAATGCAGATGTAGGACTGAAGCAGTAACAATGTTACTGCTACTAAAATTGCACTGAGATTGACCAATATCACTGCCATCATATTCACAATGCCCCAGATCTCTCGTAGATGCTATACTCTCTCAGGTATATGTAGCTTGAGGGTACTTTCATGTGGCACAGATTTAATTATGTGCCATATTTAGACATACTTTAAACTGATTTGAGGGACAGAACGAAATGATGGCGTCCCAGTATTCCAAGATGAAGCACAGCTGCACTCTATCTCTGTGGCTCTTGACAGCCCCAAACAGGTCTCCAGTTTTATTAATTAAATTAGACAGTCATAGTTGGCTGCCAACCTTTTTGATGACTGGAAATGAATGGGAGGACCCTTGTATCATAAAAGGAGTCAAACAGCACCTCTTGGCTGGTATTCCTGAATTCAGAGACTATTGGGAATGTCCGTCCTCCATTTATAGATTGAGATGAAGGCATAAGGCACCATATGTTTCAAGATTCCTGCAAAGCTTTCTGGTAAGGGGGGAAAAATTCAACTTGTCACATCTGTTCACAGACCAGTCCAGAAGGATTTATCACTAATTCAAGTGGTTTCTAAACTGTTTGAATTACAACCATGAAGACTCTACTTTCTACCATAATCTTCTTACGTGTTGCCATCTGCACCACAGAAGACTTAATGTTGTTCCAAAGAGGAAGTGGCCAGCAGGACCTATGATCATTGTTAATAGCAAGTGGGGGCCATTAAAGTGAACTTGGCGAGGGTCAGACAAGATCGCTGAAGTGGTGGTTATCCTGCAGACTGAGATAATTAATTATTCCATGGAAAATGTATCATTTGGTCTCTCTGAGTACACACTCCAAGTCCAAATGTATGTGGAAAATGTGATTTTGAGACCCTCTCCAACTCTTTCAAGAAGCCCATTTTAGAATATTGTTTTTACTTTACTTTTTTCCTCATGTTCCTCTAGTGATACTGACAGACAAACAACTATCAAAAATCAAGATGAAGGGCAAGAATACACTCCTGTGAAAATGGAGTATACATGGTGAGAATGGGTGTTTTCCAGAAGGATTAAGGATATTCAATTAGCAAAAAGTGTGTTACACTAATTGTCAAAAAACATTCTTCACTGTAAATCATGCATACTCTGCTCTGTATTTGGAGACATAGGAGGTTTCTGTGTGATGAGCCCATCATCCTATATTTGCAAACTGAGACTGCTCTGAAAGTGAAACTCTGTAGCCTGACTGACAAAGACAACTTTATCAAATTAAAAATATTGCTGGTCATGCAGTGTACATAATTAAATAAATCATCCTTAAATTATATTTCATAATGGTTGTAGAAAAATGTGTGTGAGTAGGCTATCCTCTAGCTAGGTGTTTAACAAGTGGCAAAAATGTATAGTGCAGACACATGGCCCAAATGAGGAGCCCCATCAAAACATGTTCATTTTTTTTAAATTGTAGGTAAGAAAACACAGTAAACAAGTGTCAGCGGCCTAATGGGGCAGTGAGAGTCCCACACAGTCAAAATCAACATCTGTCCCCCCAAGTATACAAAATATACTATATTAAAATTAAAACTGGGCATATAAGCATCAGGTAAAAAATAGAATTAATTAATGCACATTTAGATAGATAAAAAGCATTAGATAGATATAATTAAATGAGCAACAGACGGCAGAACAATGGGGCGGAACATCAAATTGTACAATTTCATCCACTCAAGGGATGATTAACTAACGTGACAGGAAGTTCAAGTACAGCCTCACGCGCCTAATTGAGTTAGCCAACAGTTATCTAACAGTTGACATGAGAAAATAGTTGTTTGTAAATTTCACAAAGACTGACTCAAAGTTTACACCAGCAGAAATGAGGCCAGATGTTGCAGCACCAGAGGAGACAGCTGGAACCGAGATGCGCGCGACAAGTGAGGAAAATAACTGGAGTTCACTGATAACGGTTATGGACGTCCATCGGTGCCAGGAAAGCTAACACCTCGGCGGCTAGCATTGGTCAGGTGCAGCCAGTCGACCCTTCTCCAGCCTCTGCTGCTAGGATCGTTGCCACCTATTACGCTGGATGATTTTTGGTTTGACAAAGTATACAGGCAGAGATACCCAGTCCATTTTGTACAAACAAAAGACGCACATTTGTGAGAGCATGATGTAAGGACGGGCTGGTTGGAATGAAATCAGACGCTGAATGTTATTTTAATGGACTACCTGAAAAACATTTTCACTGAACTTTGAAGAGCCATGCCTCACACACCGAAGGCCCAGTTAGCGCTGCTGGCTCTCAGAGACTTTACCTGCAAGTGCACAAATGACTGGAACCATACTCGACACCTGCAGCTGTTTTAATGGTGAGTAAATCTTTCATTTTTAGCTTTTCACGACTGGCAATGTTGTGCTTCTGTTGTGCTGCAGATTAAATTGCACACCAAACACATCTGCATCTGTCTGCTTTTCCACATTTTGTCATGATTGTCTTTGTCATTGTGTTGAATATTAGATTTAATAAGACCGCTATGCGTTGGATATATAAGGGACTTGTCGTTTGCTCTCTGTGATGTGTTAATGCTTGATTCCACAGTGTATTCAATTTAGTTGATTCTGGTTTGGTGTCAGTATCCTTGCTCACGCAGCTGTCTAGTTATACCTTCTTTTTGAACAGCCTTGAAGCCTATTCATGAACCCTGCTGCTTGTGTGGTTATTTAATGCCTTAGCCAGACTGTTTCAGTGGCATAGTTGTTTTTGTGTTTCAAAGTCGGTGTGGTAGCAGCTTTGACTGTAAAAACAAACAACAGGAGCAATAATAGCGTGGTATCTGATTTGTTGCACCTACCAGCAAAATGCAGAGAAAGTTTTGATTATATTTTCTCTTTGGTGGTTTAATTGACAAAACTTTTGGTGTTTTTAACATTGCACTGTCACCAAACTTTAGCAGGACATGGTTTTGTTGTTGGTAGATTCCTAACTTTTCCATGAATTATTTTCTTTTTATTCGCTGAATAAGTCAATTAATTCCATTAAAGTAGCACAGAGTCTGGCAAGACTTTCATTTCACCAGACACACTGCTGAGTTGAAAATCCTTATTTACTCCATTTTCTGTGCAGTTATCCCTCGGCTGCTCTTATTCTAGTTCGCAGTCTGTAAGCTGGCGCAGATTAGTTGACTTATTCATTACAGAGGGTGTCTGTTGTCGATTGCAGAGCTTATCCAGTGTGATTAATGTTGGGTTTGTGTAACTACCAAAGCAAACACAGACTGGTCTTTTAAAGAGTCTTCTCTACTAAGGGATGTATTGGAAAGATATACTTACAATATGTCACACGCTGTGTGTTGTTTAGATTTTTTTCTGTTAATGTTTTGTCCATGAACAGATGAAGCCACTGAGGTCCCAATCTTTATTACATGCTTGAGTTACCGCAGCTGCACTATCCCAAGAGAAACTGAATAATTCATGTTTCTTTTTTTTAAGCTATTAGGCGTTACAAAAAATGGTCAAATAAGTATTGTTAAAATCTATAAATTTGGTCGACATGAGAAACATTAACAGCAATCATCTGCAGTAGCCTGCACAGGAGATGCTCGATTAATGCATGGAGGATGAATTTTACACTATCCGTCACTACTATGTATAAACAATGCAAAGGGTTTTTCTCCATGAAGATTTTTGCCTCTGGTTGGTTCCTTTCTGCCAACACTGGTTTGATTTATTCATTGTTGATACAAAATATTATGCAGGTGAGGTCTGCTGATTCCCTGGTATGTTTAAATTTGTAGTAAAACTGAGATTTACCACTGTTAAAATCCTCTTTTCTGTGCCATGGATATATCACTTGTAATTCTCTTCTACATTGTGTGTGTGTGTGTGTGTGTGTGTGCTTGTCTACATGTGCAGGCTTGCTGGTGTGTGCACATTCATGAATACGCACATATGTATGTATGCACATGAAGCCTCTACACTGTTTCAGCTCAGTTTTAGTATTGGACATGGGCAATTCCCCGAGGCAAGGATCCGCTCTCCACCCAAACAATGAGGTGCAGCTTTTGCTATCTCGGTGAACGAGAGGAAGCAAGCCCGTTCAGGAGGTCAGCTCCGAGCTGTTGACATTGCTCCCTGGTTGTCTGTAGTTCTGGGCAGAGCCTCATTATCACAGGGTCTGCTTGGAAGAGAGTGGGCTTCGTTAGGAAGCAGCTGTCAGTGCTGAGGGGGCGAAGGCAAAGGGAAAGAGCAGAGAAAGTAGAGCCTACTCTCCAGTCCATTCGCAGTGGCGCTCAAGGGCCAGTTGGCTGCAGTGTTATAGTATGCTTTTGTGTGTGCGTGCGCATGTGCATGTGTGACTCTGGCCTGTGTGTGTGTGCATGCGAGTATAATGTGAATCCTGTAACAAGTACTGCAGTAGTTTCACTTGTTACAAGTCTTTTTGTCAGTATTTCTCTTCTGTCATGGACCCACTGTATGCTGGGATAAGCATTTTTTTTGCTGGCATATCTGTTTTCTTAAAATTTTATATTAGTTTTTGAAATGCTATACATTAATATAAAATTTGTAATTTATCTAAAATATATATATATATATATATATATATATATACAATATAAGAAGCCCTTGACATAAATAAAGCATTTACACAAAAGCCCATGCAGCACATGGGTTAGGTGCATTTTCATCTCAAAGGTCAAAGGACGTCTTCAGTTACATTTTTAGCATAATTGCTTGACTTGACAGATGAGAGACAGAAACTCTCTCATCTGTGTGAGATTTCAAAATATCTCTTTCAAAGAGAAAATAGTTATTGAAAGATGCTAAAGCATGCAAGTGGAAAAGAATAACAATAAAAGGACATATCTGAGGCAAGGGCCAAGGAAAGAAAATAATTACAAATGCAGAAAACCATTTTTCAAGCATTATGGGAAACAAAATGAAATATATAGTGGAGGTCTCTGCACCATGTGTCAGGTTTCATGTCTGTCACACTCGATCAGTGACCGGAGCTAATGAGATGCTACATGCTGCCTGGGACTTGAGCTGGAAAACTGCTGTTCTGGTGCACATTAGAATCTGGGGAATTCCAAAAATCTAGCATCTGGTGAAAAACAGAGCAACCCTCTGTGGCACAGCGGTCATTAACTTCTGGGATTTACTGAGATACGATACCCTGTTGAGAAAAAGTTTCCACACTGATGAGAGCAGTTCTTCCAACTTTACCAATTTTATGCCCAGCGGAAGCACCACAAGTCAGGAAAAGAAGCTGCCAATGTCTTTCTATTAGGAAGTTTAATGGATATTAAATTATGACATACAGATGCGGTCAAAGAAGGATGTGTGCCATTGTGGAGTGGATTAAGGCACAGATCAGCAAGTTGTAGAAATAGTAGAAGGATTGATATGGTGTTGCTTGAGGAAAGTAGAGGCATGATCTAGAGTTTAAGTGATTGTGATAGGTTATAGCATGTAAAATAATAATTACAAAAAGAAATTGTCAGCGTGTGGAGAGAGTGAATTTGACATGCATTGCTTGTATTTTATTCAGTTGTGTGTTCATTCAGTTGTGCATTATACAAAACACTGAGCCTTTATTTAACAGTGCATTTTTCCCTAGAGAGCTGAACGTACCAAGAATGAAGGCACTTTTTTTTTCTTTGCATGAGTGGTCCCACTGGGAGTCAGACCCCTGAGTCTAGTACTGTTAGCAGTGTACTCTGCCTACTGCAGAACCACACTGACATTAACAATTCTACATTTGAGTCATGATTAACAACCGTCGTGAGATATACTTCTTAAAGGAAGAATCAGACATATCTCCAAATACTTGCAGATACTTTTAATCATCGATCAGTAATGTGTCATTAAAACTAGAGGTGAAACGATTATTCTATCTACAGAAAATGAATCAAATTTGATGACTGATTAATTGTTTCAGTAATTTTCACTGCTTCCAGCCTTTCAAATGTGAGTATTTGATGCTTTTCTTTGCCATATATGACATTAAACTGAATATATTTGGGATTTGGACTGCTGGTAGGACAAAACAAGCCATTTGATGAAGTCACCTTGGGCATTTTTTTCAATTAATTTAGCTAGATTTTATAGACAAAACATTCAATTGATGAATCTAGAAAATAATGAGCATATTAATCAACAACAAATATAATCGTTAGTTGTAGCCCTAATTAAAACCACATTTCTCATTTTTTGGTGGTGCATTCTTTGCTGTGAAATGTGAAATAATTGATCAATTTTGATCACATTTAGACATTAATTTTCTTGAAGCTATTGTCAAATTTAACCCTACCCTGCTGTGAGACACAACAAAAACGGCAGATGTGCAAATACAAAGAGAGACATATCTTTACCTTATTTAAAGTGAAGGAAGTCCATTTTGAAGTTTCCCTTGACTTAACAGTTCAAATCGTTGTGATCACACCATTTTACTATTGTGGGCATGACTCAAATGCCAGTATATTACAGTTCACCTAGGGCCTCACCCAGTGACCAAAAACACAGTTCTGACTTGATTACATTTCAACCAGTAATCCCTCTGAAGATAACAACTGGCCCAGGAAACATTCACCTTTGTTGTAAGTCTGAAAGACCAGTCGCTCAGTCACTGAACAACGGCTGCCCAATCGATGGGGATCTTTAATAGCAATTTCCAGGCACCCCGATGCTATTGATTTCAGTCGACTCGACAAACATTTCACTTTGATCATTATGATCCCAGGCTTGCAGCACACTTCCTGGGGCTTCTCCTCATGAGAGGCTTACAATTGGTCTTGAAATGGCAATCTAGTGATGCCTGCCACATCGACTGTGTCCATCCACAGCAGAGAGAAATTGAATTGTATTTGAGGAAATGAAGTACACAAACAAGTTAACAATGAAAAATGGAGTGTTTAGTGGCCACTTATCTTTGTTTTTAACATGTCTCTAAAATTCATCTTTTCCTACTGCTTGTCAAAACGTGTTGCCAGCTTGAGCAAATTTTCCTTCCCATTCCTTGAAATGGTTCATTAGTTTCCCATGCACCCGTTGGTTAGCTTTATTGTTCAGCAAACCAATATTATATGATGAGAGGAAGAACACAGAAGGAGCTCTGGAGACTAATTAGAAGTCCTCAAACGTAAAAATCTGTTCAAAGTCTTGTTGTTGCCAACACACAGAGGCAGTGACCTAGGGTCTCATTTAATGTTTAAAGTATCTATTAATGTTCCATGGGTTATGTTTAGAGCTAAGGGAGGCACAGAAGCAGGAGCTGATGGATGAGAAACATTAGACGCCCGGCAGGCACTGAACTCTAATATAATGCAGTCATATGGCAATTTTTTCTTTGGTGTACTTCATTACATTTCTCTTTTTCTTTCTGTTTTTGTTTTAAATAATTTAATGTTCCTTTTCTTCCAGGTTTGTCTCAAAAATCAATCGGTGGCTGTCTTCCCAGAGATACGCATGCCTTATTAATGTTAGATCTTTATCGTGCCAGGAGGACCACCAACACTGCTGCTGAGTCTGCTGATAATTGACATTTTCTCTAGATGAGGGTATTTATCATTCTATCATTGTCCATGGGAGGCCCCATAGCTGACCATACCCATACAATATTCTGAAAAGAAGCTGGGATTTTGTACTCTGAATCCAGTATGTCATGCAGTATTCATGTTTCCTCATGAGAGGAAAAAAGTTTGTTTCTTAAGAGAGAAAGGCAGGATTTCCATTGCAAAGCAAAGCATTGAGCAGAATAATACAGGCTGAATGTGAGCTTTTGAAAGGTGATATGCACAAAGTGACCTTTAAATCTCACTCTTTTTTTTGAATGAGTAGGGAGGTGCCTTTCAGCCACACTTAAGTACACACAGAGCAATGCGCCCAATATCCCTCTTCCAGAGGACACTGGATATTGGAAGCATCCACTGCAGCTGACAGTGATAATAGTATACATAACACTGACAGAGCAATGTCACTTTAACCATTGAAATTTGCATTTATATTACATAATTGGAAGATTAGGGACTTGAATTGCATTATTCTGTGCAGATGTAATGACATAGATTTGGATGCATCTCAAAAATAATGCGCCTTGTAATCAAAAGTGTGTTTGTAGAGCTCAATACTAGCGATCAACACTGACTGAAAGCCACAGTTAGAGTTCATTTTAAGCATCCACGATAACTTTGATTTGAATATGATGAGAGCAAATTGTTAGACGGGAAATGGCCTTCTTAGACAAATTGGCTTAATATTAGTCACCATTGTCAGTACAGCACAGACCAAGCAGGGATGGCCCTCAGACAGGACAAAGTGCAGCATTTGAGAAAAGAAGCACTCTAATGTTGTTGCTAATCAAATTCAAGACGTATGCCAGCACAGTCATTCATTTGACACTGTTTGGCTGCCATTGTCAGTGGCACATGATATTAGATGCAACACAACCAAATGAAAAGCTAAGGAGTAAGATGTGATATATTACTGAAATAAGACCTATCAGGGAAATGCATTTTGAATGAGATCACTGTAACTGCATTTGACACACTTCATTTCATCCTCATCTGTCAAGTTTAACGTCAGATGATGGATAGATGTGCATGGCTTAATGGAGGGGACGTGACAACTTAAAAAGTTTGAATGCTGTCTGAGTGACTCCAGGTCACTTCTTTCTTTTCAGGGTGGAACACAGCAGTGGTTTACTCCCTTCACTGCATTGGCAAAGTTAAACAACTTAAATAATGCAATTAAAATGAAGTCACTTCATATAGCGTATTATAGGCTCTCTCTCTGCAATCGAGCTTAGAAGTGGGTGATTAAAAAAAAATCCTCTTACGTCATATAATTTTATATCATGATATACTCTGTGTTATGATATAGATAATTTTTCTTGAAAATCAATTGGGAAACTGTTTATGGATAAAATAACTACTCCAGCTTATTAAATACCTGAAAAATCAAGGTACTTTATCACATTAAGCACAAGTCGTATATATATCCAGTAATGCCATAAAGCAGTCATGCTCAGTGATTTCCAGAAGACAGTTGCAATACCTGCAATGGCCTCCATAGTACCAGAGATTTTAAAGGGATGGCTACCACTGTATAAAAGGTATGGCAAAATCAGGGATGCATGACAAATTAATATCGTCTCATGATATACAGTGGTGTGCAAAGATAACACAAGTAAATAGGGGTGGGACGATACAGGTACCTCACGATTCAATTCTGTGGCAATATGTGGTCCACGATATGATAATATCACGATTCGCGATATCTACGATATTGAATATATTGGAAAAAATTTCATCAACGATATATCACGATATATGTGACTGAAAAGAAAAAGAAGGAATAAGGAAATAAGGAAATTTTATGCATTTATTAATGCCAACATTTCCAACATTGTGCAAAGAAATATGCATTTGCATAACTCACTGCCTCCTGGTCTTAAATGTAAACACTGTACATCTAGACAGATAAAAGTGCATGAACATTACAAAACAACATGAACATTAACATGTGTAAACCATAATACTGAAACGTACTGAGCGCACCCTCCACTTTGGCTCTGGTATCTGCATTGAATGCAGGGATGACTTTGTCTGTAAAGTGCCGACGACTCGGTATCTCGTATCTCGGTTCCAGTGTTGTCAACATTCTGCAAAATCCATCATTCTCGACCACGCTGTAAGGGCGAAGGTCCTTGCAAATAAATTCGGCGATGGACTTAGTGATACTCTGTGCCCTCGGCGACCCAAAGGAGCTTTGCTTTGAACGCAGTAGTGATTGTCGGCTGACTTGGTTTACCCTCATTATCACCTGAGAGTAGTTCACCGTGATAGCGAGCGAGGTGCATTTGCAGATTCGTAGTGTTGCAGTTATATTTTATCTTTGCAAAGCAGTTCTTGCAGATTGCATAGTTTTTATCCAGTGCCTTTCCGTCGACTGTCTCGTAAAACCCGAAGTGTCTCCACACTTTAGAGTGGAAACTAGCGGGTGGGTCTTTGATTAGTTTTTTTGTTGTTTTCCGCCATTCTTCTCGCTTCTCTTTTTTCTGCAATTCTCTGTTGTTTAGTTAACTTGTGTTCTTCACCGGCGCTGTTTGTGCCACTTTACCCCTATTTACTCGAACAGCGCCCCCATAAACAGAATGGTAGATATTGGGTAGTGACAGTGACAATGACAACGGGTAAATTAATCATTTTGTGTTGTAATAAAATATCGATATTGGCGTTAGTGTATCGATTATTTATTGCGACAGAGAGCACAACAATATATTGCAATATCGATTTTTTTTCCCACCCCTACAAGTAAACACAAAATGCAGTTTTTAAATGAAGGTTGTTGTTATTATTAAGGGAAAACAAAATCCAAACCTGCATGGCCCTGTGTGAAAAATTGATTGCCCCCTAAATCTAATAACTGGTTGCGCCACCCTTAGCAGCAACAACTGTAATCAAGCATTTGCGATAACTTGCAATGAGTCTTTTACACGCTGTGGATGAATTTTGGCCCACTCATCTTTACAGAATTGTTGTAATTCAGCCACATTGGAGGGTTTTCGAGCATGAACTGCCTTTTTAAGGTCATGCCACAGCAACTCAATAGGATTCAGGTCAGGACTTTGACTAGGCCACTCCAAAGTCTTCATTTTGTTCTTCTTCAGCCATTCAGAGGTGGCTGGTGTGTTTTGGATCATTGACGTGCTGCAGAAACCAAGTTCGCTTCAGCTTGAGGTCACGAACAGATGGCCGGACATTCTCCTTCAGGAGTTTTTGGTAGAGCAGAATTCATGGTTCCATTTATCACAGCAAGTCTTCCAGGTCCTGAAGCAGCAAAACAGCCCCAGACCATCACACTACCACCACCATATTTTACTGTTGGTATGATGTTCTTTTATGAAATGCGGTGTTACTTTTACACCAGATGTAATGAGACACACCCCTTCCAAAAAGTTTGTCTCGTCAGTCCACAGAGTATTTTCCCAAAAGTCATCAAGATGTTTTCTGGCAAAACGACGAGCCTTAATGTTCTTTTTGCTCAGCAGTGGTTTTTGTCTTGTAACTCTGCCATGCAGGCCATTTTTGCCCAGTCTCTTTCTTATGGTGGAGTCATGAACACTGACCTTAACTGAGGCAAGTGAGGCCTGCAGATCTTTGGATGTTGTTGTGGGGTCTCTGAATGGCTGAAGACTTTGGAGTGGCCTAGTCAAAGTCCTGACCTGATCTTATTGAGATGCTGTGGCATGACCTTAAAAAGGCAGTTCATTCATGAAAATCCTGCAGTATGGTTGAATTACAACAATTCTGCAAAGATGAGTGGGCCAAAATTCCTCCACAGCGCTATAAAAGACTTGTTGCAAGTTATCGCAAACGCTTGATTGCAGTTGTTGCTGGTAAGATTGGCCAATCCAGTTATTAGGTTTAGGGGGCAATCACTTTTTCAATATTTAAATTTGTTCTGAGATGATCTGAAACATTTAAGTTTGACAAACATGCAAAAAAATAAGAAATCAGGAAGTGGGCAAACACTTTTGCACACCACTGTATATTGTCATATC
Organism: Siniperca chuatsi; assembly: GCF_020085105.1. Taxonomy (NCBI): domain Eukaryota; kingdom Metazoa; phylum Chordata; class Actinopteri; order Centrarchiformes; family Sinipercidae; genus Siniperca; species Siniperca chuatsi. The sequence continues at coordinate 15,101,005 of NC_058047.1, forward strand.
GTGCAATTATTGCTGAAACCTCATCAGGATCTTAAAAAATATGGCATATTTCACTCTTAAAAAGAAATCCCATCGCATAACATTTGCGTTTGAAGACTGCTCTTACTTGTCAAAATCCATCAGAGATTGCCTGAAGAAAATCAGAATTACAAACTGAACTAGGTCAAACAAAGGAATATTTCTCCATGTGTTGATTTTACATTGAGATATTTTCACTGTGGTCTTTAAGATACCCTGACTCCAATACTGCCCACCTACATTCAGAACAAACAGTGGAACAAACAAGGGTGAGAATAGAATGGGATTTATCACCTGCAGCCAACAAGTACAGCTGTTGGATGTTGGATTTGTCCTCAATTTTTGGACTGGGCTCTTATTCACAGATACATGGTTCTTCTCTTGGAGTTTCTATGTTGTGGCACATGGAACTACTGCTATGGTTTTTTTGAACACAGTAATTTGCTGTGATTAAAATTTATTGTTGCATAATCCATATCACCTTACCCAGCAGCCATGAACATCATCATGACACTGTATGTGTAAGAGGATTGAAAAGATTTTGTTTTTCTCTCTCTGACATACAAAATCAGATTATGGACCTCTGATATAACCCTTCATTAGCACTGCACTCATTTAACCCAGAATACACAACTCTAAAGTGAGTCAACAACGTGAGTGAACTTTTTGTCTGCCCACCATATCACTCATCGAAGCTCTGCAATTCATGGCAGCAGTAAAACTTTATTATATAGTATTAATTGATTATAATAAAAAGCTAGACCCAGCTATTTGCCTACACATAGATCACACGCTCAACATCTGGCCTTCATTGGCCTAATTATTGCAAGTAATGAGATTCTAATTTCAACACTCTTCAATACTGCATGCATGAGCTGCCAGATTCATGTGAAACAGAACTTTATGACAAAACTAATAAATAAAACATCTTACTGGTGGTAAACATTAGGCAACTGAGGGAAAGAAAACAAAATGGGGAGGAACATGGGGCCCGATGATTAACAGTTCTTTTACATAATCACGTCTGTGCCTGAAGGATGGTTTCTTTTGCCCCACTGTTTACTGGTTTATGAGGAGAGTGATGGGCCATTTCATTACCTCAGCAGTAATTAATGCACAAAATTAAGCAGCCTTTGATCAATTGTAGGGGCCGGTGTTGTTGAGATTTCATTATTTAACTACTAAATTCACGCTGAAGTACTGAAACAGTAATGCTAAAAAGTTAGCGTGTCAGCATATTAACATAAAGTACAGTAGAATAGAGTACCCATATCACATTTTGGTTAACGTTGCCTTGTCTGGCTTCTGTGTCACACTAATGGACAATGTGCAATCGTTAAGTCTGAGATCTGTGTCTTGGGAAATAAACTAGCTCAGTGCGGCAGTGTAAAAATTGGCTCTTATATCTCCCCCAGTAAGGCCCGAGTCTCCCCAGCCTGCGTTAAGAATAGATCTCTGGGGGCAATTCCTCACAGCAAGATAAATGACTTAACCAGAAAACTGTTATTCGTCAACACACATATTAATGCTATAGCATTGCTTGGTTCACCTAGCTGTTGATAAGGCACTGGTAGCCACCCATTATTTGTAACGGCTGCCATCTGTAATGTCATTTGTATTCAAGATATAAAAGAATGAGTGGTAATAAAGATTAATGTGATCAAACACAGAAAGACAAAGACCTCCTCAGACTAATCTCAGATAGCTTAATGAACAGTCCCATAAACACCGTCCTGTGAGCATCTGTATTTGTCTCTCAGAGTACCCTAGGGAAGTACCCTAGCTTATTTGTACAAGGTATAACGTAAGTTTGACATTTGTCTTCCGACACAAAAGAGGATGTGTACACTTGAACGTTATGTTTGACCTTCAACCAAAGGATAAAGATTGAGCTCTTTGATATGTAGAGTATACAGAATATAGCTCGAACATGGTTTATCATTTGCGCTGTAGAATGGTTATGAAGCAAGGAAAATGTAAATGTTACCCAGACAAAGAAAAACTCTACAAAAAAACTAATTTAGTGTTCGCAGCTCTTGAAGTTACTGTGATCACAGCTTTTGCTGATTAGTAAGAGGTGAAGAAGTGTTACAGCCATTAGTAAACCCTGCACTGTAAAGCTGCATGTTACAATGAATGAAGTTGTAAATAATTAATTAATTTTAATTTAACTGATTTGAATTTAAATTAACTTCTCAAAGTTAACACATTTCCAACAAAGTCACATTAGTGAGGCGATGGTTCCAACTGCAAAAGAGAGGAAAATAAAGGATAGGTTACAATACAGCCAACTTTTCTTCCTCTGTGGTTTTGTCAGCATTTAAAGAATTTAAAACTGCAGAGTAAAATATCAGCCCCAACATATGTTAATTTTTCCCATGTAAAAATGAATGATACAAAATCTTATGATATTATCATAGTGTTGATCAGTGAAGCAGAGCAGAAAAGGTCTCCTTCTCATTCTTCTTTTTGTTATTCTTCTTGGTATTGTTTTTGTTCTTGTTCAAGCTTTCTCCATAGTTGCCCAGTTGATAGCTTCAACTTTATTTGCCAAAAGTTTAGATATTTGCAGGTGAGGCTTATGCCATACACATCCAAACCTGGGCAAATAAAACCAAAACTATCTGCATGGCTTGATACCATTACAGATACGGGAGCAAATATGTTTTTGGTAATTTGGGCGAACCAGCTCTTTTCCCTTTGTATGAAAACAGGGTTTATGTTTGCAAAATGTGAAATTATTCTTGACAAGGCAATATTTCATGAGCAGCTGTAAAGCATTTTTAAAAAATCAAAGTAGTCTTTGACTCATGAATTATTTCCCTGGGTTACTGAAGTCTTTGGCACTTGATCTCCAACTCTGTTGAGAGAGGGGATTTGAATTGATGTGACTAATGTAAAACAAGGCCAACTGTCAGATGTAAGCCAGTCACTGCTAGTGCACTTTTGCACCCTCCATTTCCAAGGCATAATGATGCATAGCCATCACACTTAAGCCCAGTCTAGTGCCTACATATGGAAAAGGTGTCAGTTGCAGCGAAGGAAATTATGCAGTCCACTAGTTCCTTGTCTAGCGTGGCATCTCAGCTGCACAGCGCTTTCCCTGAAGAAGAGATGACATGTTTATGAGTTATTCCCCTGATGGGCCCTACACCTAGGAATACAGACTTGTCCTTTACCCCTGACTGGCCCACCGAAGGAAGTCTATTGTGAATAACTGAATAAAAAGATTTGTGAAATAGGCTATTCTTTTCACCAAACCGACTATCTAAGCAACCAAACTGCTTAATAGTCATTCAGAAAGTAAAATTTGACACTGAAGAACTATAAACACCCCCTGATAATTCATATAATGAAATTAAGGGTTTGATTCATGGGTTTGAATCATAACAAACCATAATTTTAGAAGCAGACCTATAGTATGAATGTTGCTGAAGTGTTTTGAAAGGTTGCAGAGGGACTGTTTCCTTTTTTGTGATGAACTATTCAACTTTATAAAGCTCCCATGTTTGACATGATCATGTTACCTTCCTAAGTAGCAACCAGTTGAACATTATATTCAGTGTTATGAAAGTAAAACTCACCATTAGTTAAGTTACTAGCCATCTTAAGAACTCTGCTCACAAAATGGATATTAAGCGGATGTAATCATGTGGAAATACTGAGCAATAAATGTGAGCTAACAATGTGTTATCCATAAACTGACATAAAGCATCTTAGAATGAAAGCCTTCATATATTCTACAGTCTCACATGAATAACCATGGCTTTTGAAAAGAGGAAAATAACCTGTAATAATTTGTCCCTCCAGTCGTGTGGAGATACTGCTGTGGTGTTCCTCTATTTGTCACTGTCAGCCTCCAGACTGAGGATATGAGAAGGCGGCAGAAAGAATGGGAGCGGTGGGGGGGTAGTGGTGGTGAGAGGAAGGGGAGTGTGAAGAAAACGCTGAAGTATGTGATTAAGAATAATGAGTAAAAAATTGCATAAAGCCTTCTCCCAAATCACATATCAACTCCACGCCTGGCATTATCCCTGAAGCATCTCATCAGTCCTGGACCAAGTCCCCATTCTGCGATGCAAGTACACGTGCGCCCACCCACACACACACACATACACAACCATAGCAGTCCATTAGCATCTAACACATGAGCCAACATCTCTTTCTCTTTCTCTTCCCCCACCCTCTCTCTCTGTATCTATCTTTCTCTCATTGGGTCTACATTGTCTTGGGTAGTAAAAGCAATGGCAGGAACAAGACCTGTCAAGTTTCATATCGATACGGTGACCTTCCGTCCCTTGCTGCTGTTCCACAACTCCAGCAAACACAGCCAGGCCTGGCCGTTATCTCCAAACCACTGTTTGGAGAGGCATCTCTATCAGAACAGTGGGAAAACATCCAATGCATATCAATTGGAAGACTTTGATTTTTATTTGTTCTGCATTTGCTCTGTCTTTCGATGGTACACAGAAATGACAGCAGGGTCCACTGTATAAACTCTCAAACCACTTGATTCTTGTTGGACTTTGGTGGAGAAATTCAATCTATAAATGTTAAACATATGAGTCATTTCTCATTGTCCCTTCCACTTTCACCTTTTGTTACACAATATATTAGATGTGCAACTGAGGGTTGAAAATATTAGGAATATAAAATATTTTAGGAATACTTAAATAAATGTTGTTGAAATGCTTTTATCTGTTCATTAAATTGGCGTATCAAGTTATTAGCAAATATTAGCCTACATATACATCCAGCAGACAAAATTGGAATCCTTTCTTCTCACCACCTGTCCAATGTTCACTGCTGTTTTGTTTTTTTATCCCTGGTGGGTTTACAAGTTCTGAGAAAAATATCTTGTTCTTGTTATATTTGGCTTGTTAAATGTTCAGCTTTCTTTACCAGTTGCTTGTTTTATTCGGCTCTTTGCTGTTTCATTCTGGGATTGTTGCATATAGCTGACTTGTGGGAGTTTGTGGGGTGGAAGCAGCTTCTCATGCTTTTATTGATTGTCTGTAGTGTTGATTAGTCTATCTACAGAAAATTAATCTGCAACTTTTTCGACGATGGACTTAACATTTAAATCTTTTTTTTAAGCAAAAACATTTCCTGGTTCCAGCTTCTCAGACTTGACGATTTGCTTTTCTTGGTCATACATAATAGTAAAATGACTATCTTTTGAGTTTTTGACTTTTTGACAGAAATTATAAAGGGTATTTTTTACTACTGTCTGGCATTTTATATACGAAATGATTATCCAAGTAATCAAAAAATAATCATCAATTTAATCGATAATTAATATAATTGTAAGTTTACTTACACATTACTTGTGTGCTGACACTAAATAATGAGATAAGAAAGATAAGAAACTCTTCCACATGATCTAAAGATGGTAATCTCTCCCACAGTGAATCAACAAATCAATCAGTGAATCCAAAATTCAGTATATACTGTTAATCTTGCTCCTAGCAGAGCCCCACCAATGTTCCCTCCTACTTTTGAAAGCAATTTAGATTCAGTTTGAATGTAATATGCTACGTGGTGTTGGGGGAAATACATTTAAGTGATTGTCCCGTTTCCAACTACTAGATCTAAAAATCTTCCACAGCGAGTCTGTATCTAGTAAATGAAAGGCAATCATTTGTAAATGAGGAGACAAACAGAAGTTTCATTTGAATGTGATTAACTGACAGACTAGCTGAATGAAGCCTAAGTGAGTTGTGTGTTAGTGCTTAAATGATATCTGCTTTTGAATTTGAAAATCTACTGCCCTATGCCATTTTCATGACAAAGAAACTTGTGTATTGAAATAAGTGGGTGAAAAATCTCATATCGTATTATGTGATAATACATGAATATGATTTTAGACACCTGCTGCAGTCAATTACACCAGGTTGGGGATGAAAGCCATCTGTTAATAGACAGGTCATATTGACTGCCTCTGGATAAAGGAGCAATCTGCTCCCTATGACACCATTGAAGGTGCCATATGAAGAGCCTCATGGCAAAAAAAAGGCCCTAATATTTTAATTAAACTGCTGTCACGCGTCCTCTCCAGCACCAGTCAAATTCTTGTCACACTGATATACATACGTAAGGTTAAATTGAGTTAAAGTGAGTAAAGTGATATGAGGAAGTTTTACAATGATGTGGGGAGTTGGTGGCAGAGGAGTGTCAATACGCACTGTGAATTAAAGCCATGTCTGGATGTCATTATTGTGATACTGACACTTTGGGCAAAGGATAACAAAGGGTGTGGGTCAGAAGAGGCATGTCTTCATCTCAGTGAAAGAGTGATAGAAGACTGATATCATCTGCTTTTCAGTAGTTTTTATGTTCTTGCTCCATTGCAGAAATTTCTATTCTTTACCCTCTACTTCAATTTTTTGTTTTGTATCCGTCCATCTCTCCTCTGCCAAACCACTCACCTGGGGAGGACATCACGTTTTGAGAGTGTGAGAGGACGACATAATATCTGTCTCTTTTATATTGGGCTCTGAGCGCTGCCAAAATGGGTGACCTACACTCAATACTGTGTTTGAATGCATTCTGTGTAGACACAGATGGAGGACTGAAGCTGCTGCTGCTCTGCTAATGGGCTGCTTTCACTATGCAGCCTGTGTAGACATTGTATAAGACTTGACTTGGATCTGCCCTCCTGGATCTGTGGCATGACTTCAGACTTTCCCTAAAAGACTTCTAACAAAGTTTTGGTTCTTGCAGATAACCATGCTATGTTAGATTTTTGTAAGTGGATAGAGACAATTTTTGTAAAACAAACAAATCGTATTCCTTATTTTTAACACTCTGAGAAGGAAAATGAGATGCATACTTTTTCATGGCTTCCTAGCATAAAATTATTCACAGAATGCTTTTATTAATTCAGAATCTTATCTAATTTCACTTGCTTGTTGCACAGAATACATGTTCAACATTAAGGGCAGTATGGTGAGAGCATAATGGTCCCTTAACAGTGAGCCAAAGATTATGAATCTAATCATATAAATCTGAATTTGCGAAACATTATTGATCCCCATGGAGAAACAGGTACTTTGTAGCAGGAAGTGTAATTAGATACAGAACAAGAAAACATTATAGGAATATATCAAACATTTCAACTAGAGCCCAACCGATGCTGGATTTTTGGGACCGATAGGGAGTAAAAAATTAATCTCTCTCTCTCTCTCTCTTTATATTTATATTTATATATATATATATACAATGCATACAAATGCATTGAAGTTCACAAAAGACAAGCAGTTTGTAAATGCAAGTGCAACAGTTCGTATATAACGAATATAACCGTTGGTGTAACAACATCCAAATATGTTTTTGATGAAAATTGCAAATACTTAAATACATTTGTGTATTTCTATTACATTTATTTAAAATAAGAAATATTTGTGTGTGCATCAGAGATACATTTGTGAACCTTATTTTTTATTTGTGGATTTGTTTTACATTTATATACAATGATACATATTTGTGTGCATTGAAAACTATTTTTGTGGAGAGAGTAATTCATATATAAATCCCAAAATACATTTGTGAATCCTTCTGTGTGCATTCATTAATATTGAGACTGATCTAACTCTATAGTGAAGTGTGGCCACTCTAATGTTAAATGAGGATTTATTGTTGCCTTGAGCAGACTAATAACCATAAGGGGCTCATTCCAGGAAGTCCTGAAGTGAGTCCCTGAGTCTGGGATCCATAGCTCATCATTCCAAACAATTTGTTGACTTTATAGTACTTACAAAGAGACACACTGTAAATGACTATGGCCTAGTTTTCTAGTCCCCACCAACAAAAAATACATAACAAATCCCTAACCCTAGACCCAAAATAGAAATGATAAACAAATGAAAAAAATAAGTGCAAACAAAAGAGAACTTTTTTGCCATAAAAAAAACGTATTGCTGAAACTGATAAACTGTGACTTTTCTGAATTTTTGATTGCCGTCATTTGTTTATTTGTAATGTCCATTGTATCATAGATATCATCCAATTCATAAAAAGTTTAGAATAGAACAGCAACAATATGATAACCTTTTTTATATGAGAATATGCTGTCTTAAAAAAAAAAAAATCAGGAATGTGTCCTGTTTCACCTTGACAGGAATTCCAGTACATCTTTTGACTTGTATCACAATTTGACATGTCTAGCTGGTAACAGACATTTTTTTTAGACTTAGAGGCTGAATATGTTTGCAGCCAGCTCATAAAACTGTTTTAAAGTCAAGTTAATCCACCAGAAGCTATAAAAATGGAAAGTAATCTCTTCTTGCTCATCGTTTTCTAGCAGTTTATTCTCCGGTTGCTTTCTATTCCCAGAGATGAACTTTTCAACAGTTGCATCTTCTCTTGAAGCCAAGCAATGTTTACTTTTAGGAATACAGATAAAAATTAACAAGACAGAATGCTGTGAAATGAGATTAACAGAAAACTTTGAAAATACATCTGAATACAAACAGAATAAATAGCAATAGACAGAGAGCAGAATGGTCATGATTTATATAATACTGCACAGTTATCTTGTAGTTAGTCATACCCTAAGAATTAAAGAAAAAATGCCAAGAGTCCATGAAGTATTGCGTATATGTAAAGTATATTTTGCAGCTTTGTAACTGTTATCATCAATGGGAAGTACAGAGCTACAGCACTGAATCATCAGCACCATGCATGACATGACAGAACTCTGGGGCCTGGGTAGTTTTTGCATAGGATACTGCATCAACCAATGCGCCTGAGTTGCCATATGAGGTAGCAAGAAATACATGTTAACGCCTGAGATACTCTGTGGGTCCCTCGAAGTGTCGAGGCTCTCACTGCTGCTGGCATAATTGACTGGAAAGATTTCATTTTCACTGTAACATGGAGCAAGAAAAGCTACTCAAACACCTTGTGGAGTCAAATGTTGCATGGACAAGTATAGTTCACATTTTATCATGGCCCCAATGAAATACACACACACACTCACAGGCAATCCTTTTTGGTTGATTTTTACATCTGTGGAAATCGCCACGGTTGTTCACTATCTTTATTTCCTTTAAAAAGTTAATTTAGATCATCATTTTTTGTACAAGATATAAGCACTCTAACCATGAGATAAGAAAATGTTAGGTCAATGGGAATTCACAAATATGAGAGTGACATGACCCAACATGTAGAAGCAAGGAACAAAAAGAAAGTTGGCAGCAGGTGTTATCAGCCCCCCTGGGGAGAAACCATTGTTAGGTGTACTTATAGGCACTATCAGACGCTGCTACTGGTGAGAGAGAGAGATTGTGAGGAGACGTGAAAAATCCTGAACAACTCGCATGTGAAGAATTTTTCTGCCGTATCTCTCCTTTTTGTTTTGAACTTTCTTTTTGTCCTTTGTAATGTGAAATTCTGAAAAAAGCAAATGAAAACTTTTTTTAATGGTTTTACATTATTTGAAAAGGTTTGTGAGTTAGCCACTAACCTATTTGTACTCTGTCATATTTTAGCAGCATTCATATTTTACTGTGTGTGTGTGTGTGTGTGTGTACACATAGGCATGTGTTGTAAAACACAAACAGTTTAATCATGCCTGTAAACACTAATGCAGCGTTTCAGAGCACTAAGGTCTGTCTGGGGAGCCCGGACTCCCAACTGCGTCTCACATGAGCAGTCCAGTAAAATTAGTTGATGATTGATCCCACTCTGGTGGGAGTGGAATGTTTTTCTTTTTCTTAATTCTAAATAGATATTGTATTCAAATAGAAGAACAACCATTGACTTTGTAATCCCTGTGCAACCGTAGCTGACGAGCAGGAAAAGTCAAGTGTTGTATTTGTCTGTGTGCCACGCTTATCTCCTCTGGTCCCCACAGGCCTGGCTTGTCAGTGTCTGTAGCTTCAAGCTACGCTTAACTGTCTCTGATATTAAAGAGCACTATCTCTGAGGTGGCCATTTGGGGAGACAGGTTTCTTTTCATTCCAACAAAGACACACTGCCATAATATTGTGAGCATTTTGCATGTCAAGCTGAATGCACTTTACCAGAATATCACATTTGTAGTCTTTATCTGTCTGGATATGGATTTCACTCAGTCTGCCCTTTCTGCAGCTTTATTAAAAATCTCCATTTATGCAGTATTGTAATATATTGCATTTGCAATATTTTATTTTACTCTTAATATTTAAAAATTTAATTTAAAATGTACAAGTAAAATCTTTAAAAAATGAATAAATACATTCTTAAAATAATCACCCTCATTACATTTAGTGCCAGGCTGTAAAAGATTTTAATGAAGGGTTTTAATAATTTTGATGAAATGCAAAGGTTGCTTCAGTCTTTTGAAATCCTGCATTAAAATCAGCTGCCCTGCATGCACCAATTAAGCAGTAATTACAAAAGCATCCAGTTTTATCTCTACTTGCATGAGTCCAGTGGTCTGTTATGTACTTATTAAAGTGAATTATCTCTGATAATCATTCTAATCAGGGTTCAGCTCATGTTAGCAGGCTTCCTGCTGGGTGCTAATGTCTAATTACATTGGAGCACGTCTTGATGGGAAGGGTGCCCTGCAGCCCTCCATGTTCTGCTATGCCTCTCTATCCTTGTCTAATCATACAGTGGACTGTCAAGTACACATCATGGCCAATCACTAATGATAAGCAGCTGATCAAAGCAACCAGAAAGAACCTGATGAAAAAGACGGATGTGAGATGTGGAGAGGGAGTACATTCCTGCGAGATTTTTCCCCTGAAGTTGACCTTGATACCCTGATGACGATGAGCTGATGAGTCATTCATATACTTTGCTGCTTTTGCTGTGTGTGTGTCTAAATCCTACCATGTGTCTCTATATGTGTCCATCTAGGTGTGTGCACACGTATGGGATAGAGAGAGGCTAAGGGTAGGTGTGTTTGACTGTGACATGTGCATGGGTGTAGACTCGCCACAGGCAATCAGTAAGCTATGCAGCTATAAAGAGGCATGCGGAGAAGTAGTTAAATAGTCTCATTTAGTTCAACAGCTGCTGACTGAAATAAAATGCAACTCCAGAAAAGAAAAAAAAACTTTAAATACATGTTCCTAAAAGTAATGAGCATTGCAAAAAATGTATTTACTTTAATATTTTAGGCAATCCATCATTATCAAGACAGGCGACACATATAGTCTGCATATTAAAGAATATTAAAAATATGAATTTTTTGAAGAGATTTGTATTTCACCTACTGTTGTCTTTCATGAAAATAAACTGAGTGGAAATCTGCTTCCAAGGTTGGTCATTACCAAGGGTAGGTAGAGTGATTTCATGGCAGCAGATTGGAAAATGGCCCTTTGTAGCAACTCCATTTACATAGAGAAATGCTGATGGTTCACAATAACAAATGTGCCATAGTCGACTCGACAGAGAGCTGCTCTGCCCGTTGTCTTTCACTGACACTTGATAGTAGTGCATGTACAATTATGCATAATGCACTAATGGCGGTTTCTCATAACTGTCAGAGAAGCTGTGGGTAAAGTGTTTCCTTTGCAGACAACTTGATGCTAGGTCTACCGCCGGCACGTTTTGATTTTGCTGACGCCAGTACCCTTGACAACAAAATAGCATTGTATCAGCTGAACGTCTGCCTCGGCCATCCTTGCAAAGTTATTGAAAAAAAAGTTAGAGTAGTTGCTTATTGAGAATGGAGCATTACAAGTTTTCTGTGCTTATTTGACTGAACTAAAAGAATATCTCAATAGTGAGAAAATGAACACACTTCAATATCTGGATGTTAAGTGTTTGCAAATATTAAAGATTGTTTTTATTTGGGGGAGGTTCAAAATCCTTGTTTGACTAACTTAAAGGGTGATGTTTCAACAACTGTAGGGAGCGAAGCAGACATCAGCACAACATTAAAGTATTTATGGAGATATATATTTCATGCTGACTGGTCCATATGGATTACAGCAGGACACATTAATGGCGAGAAGCAACCATTACAACAACGAGCTGATGAAAAATTGATTGTTTTCTTGCTTAACTCTGTTAACTGTGTCAGAAGGTAATTAGCGACAACAACAGTTACATTTTAAATTATACTGAATTGTTCAAAAATCATGTCAGTAGTAGAAACATAAGCTCTCCTGTAGGTACAGAACATACACAAATTTCCTCTTCAATACAATTAAAACTTTAGAAATTCTGTAACTCACAATGTTCATTACTTATAATTGTTTTGAGAGATGCATTTTGAAATATCAATTGCACATTTAAAATGAATAATAAATATGTAATTTAAATATGTTGAAGATACTTAATGTACTACTTAAAGCAAACAACTTCAAACCAAGTGGGAATGCAGGTATTTCAAACATTGAGTTTGTTCAATGAATCATCTACATCCATCATCTTGAGGGCAAAAGGAACAAAAGCATTTATTTGAAACTTTAAAGTAAGGACATTTTATATACTTACTGATATAATCTTGGTATCATGTGTATATCATTTTTCATGCTCAACTGGTAAAGCAGCAATTTAGATATCTGAGGTTTATAAAGTTGATTTGTGTTTCTTAGTTTTGTCTTTTTTTGTTTTTGTCCCGTTATTAGTGTCATTCTTACAAACGTCACTACTGTATTCTGTGTATGAATATGTCTGCATTTTGTTGTTCACAAAGCATTTAAATTCTCTTTGAACTCTGATATCCATCCTCAATGTCGAGTTCTGCTTAGCTGAATCTGAAACTTTGGAGGTGACAGTGATCTAATATCAGAATAAAGTGGCATGTCTCCTGAAATAAAGTCAAAGGTTCGACTTCCCCTTAATTCAGAGCTTCATGTTGGAAGTCCAGCTCTGGTTGCCACAACTTGCGTTGTACCCAATAAGAGGGCAAAAACAAAAAAAAAAAAAAAACAGTTCTGGTAGAGTGTGAAGGAATTCATGTGCCAATACAAGTGTTTTAATCATTGCCACAGAAATGTACTTGCCAGTGCCTCATGAAGTCAGCTGTCACACAAAGATCACTCTGAGTGGCACTGCCACAAAATCACTGAATTAGAAAGAGTAGTTCCACACACTGTGGTCCTTACAAGAAAATGTTATTTATTTATTCTGGGCCTTCCCTCGAGTCTATCTCCAAAATCATGCAGCAAAACTCTGGGGGTGTGATGTTTCTCAATAGTTTTCACTCCACTGTTCACAGTTCAAATGAATTTCTCTGAAGATTTATTCTTCACAGCTAATCACTTGTTACTTGGATCGAATGAGTACAGTAAGTCACACTTGCTTGCACTTTACAGAAAAAGAAAATAACCATGACTGAATCATTGCCTGCCGTGAGGTGATTCTCTCCAAAGTGATTGGATTTCAGAGAATCTCTCCCCCCCAAATTTATAAGCACCTCATTGCTTTTTAATTTAAGATCAACTTTACTTTTTCTGTCTAAAAAAGGCAAGGGTTTAGTGTGTGCTCCCTTTGTCTGCTGGCTGTCTCTTTCTCTTGCTCTCTCTCTAATATGTTTTGCTCGTTCAGTGCCATCAGTTACATGTCTGCCAAGCATCACACGTCGTCAACTTGCTCCCAATGACATCCCACTGTTCTGACCATTGATTGGCAGGTCAAGCAGCGAGCGCAAGCAGGAAATCAATAGCAGAGGACCTCTAGACAGTACAGGGGGAGTCTTCAAGGAACTGGCCCGCTGGACACTGCCAATCACAAACCACAAAATGTAAGGCTAGCCAGCCATGAACAAAAGCTATCTCCAGGCAGAAACACCAGCTTGGAACGTAGTTGGATTTATGTTGAGGGAGAAGTTTCTCCGATAGTCTGAGAGGAGGAAAGACGGACAGGCAAAGTTTTCTGGAAATATATTTGCATTACTTATGCTCATTCATATGCTAAAAGTGGGATCTAGGACCTTTGGGATTTGGCATTACCAAATGTAGGCTCTTTATCTTAACATGCAGTTGCACCAGGTCTGACAGTCTAAGCATGACAGAGCAAGCTTATTAGCATCTAGTCAGCCATTTCCAACCAGTGGAAGACATAGGTGATACAAGCGGAGTATACACAGCTATATTCACCCTCTAGCCTCCTTAAAATATGGCCTGAGGGACCCTTGAGGCTTAGTGGAGTTATGCTTTGTCCTCCTTGGTGATGCTTTTCCCATTTTTCTCAGACAGACTTTTGGATGCTGTTGGCGCATCACCAAAACAAACACTCAACTGACAGCAGTGACAATAATTCTGGAGCAGATTCGAAAATAAAACCTGAAAAGGATATGGGAAGACTGTAAATTTAGCACTGACACTTAGGTCTGCCTCCTCGTCAGAAACAGTGGTGTAGCTTAGGCTCTTGGAGGACCCAAAGGAATGTTTTTTCCTTTTCCCAGACAGCACGCACTTCTCTTGGAGACATGTCTTCATAACTGTGCACTGTTAAAGCCAAGATCACTTTGTGCCTCTTCTTCTTGTCCTTCAGTTGCTGAGTGTTAGTTGTGTTTCACTACCCTTGCAGTTTTATCCTCACATTACTGCCTCACAATCAGTGACCTTTGAACCTGGTCATTTATCTCCCCGGTCAAAATATATTGGGATGATTCATTGTGTACAATGCTCAAGGGTGTGAACTTGATGAATCAATGGAACAAAGAACATCATATATACAGTTTGGGCAAAATTTTTGGCACATGTAATGCAAATGTTCACAACAAAGATCAATTTGTCAGTTTTTCTTTTTAAATCAGTGCACTTTCAACTTCAAACCTTTTAAGTCAAGGCTTTCCTTTACATTTCTGTAGTTACCAAGCTGATACAGTATCAGTAGGAGCTGCATTACTGATCAAAAATAATGTGCTTCTCACTGATTTTGGTTTTCAGTAAAGCACCAGACAATTAAATATTATTTCACTGCAGACAATGATGTTTACACATATTTTTGAAATTGGCATCCCTAATAAGTGTGTTTGTTGTACAGGAGGTTCACTCCTTCAGAATAAGAATAGAAATGCTCTGACCTTGCTTCTGGACCTTGGCAGTTGGTGAAACATTTTGAACATGTTTCAGGTAATTGTCATGCAGGAACCCAAGGTGACAATTAAGGGGAACACCCCCCCCCAAACCGCATTTCCATGGTAACCACTGGAATTAAAAATGCATCAAAACTTCCCAGTGCAAAATGAGAATGGCAGCAGAAAGAAGCAATGACAGAAGGTGATAGTGTGTTCTTCGGATGCCTGACAGAAATGTACCACATTACACCAATATAGGAGCATCCCCTGCCTCACATACATGCACCAATGAACAGTCACACACACATATCATCCCCCTCACCTCTTGTGTGCACAGAACAATGGAACTAAACTCAGTATGAATTCTACTGTTGCTGACAATGGCTTCTCGCCAGCCTCTGCCCATCTTTTTTTACGATCTCTTGTATCTGTAGTACATTCCTAATGCTCTGTGGAAAGATGTTGTACTCTCAGGTCTTGCCTTCACCCTACATTTCAAATGTGGATGTTTGTGAAATGGACTGGAATGAAATGGAAAAAGAGCCTGTGCCTTATTTTCACCTCTCATCGTCTTCTCTCACTTCAGTTTCATTTGCCTCACTTACACTTCCAGCATTTGAAATGGTGTCTTCCCTTTCCTTTCAATGACTGTTCAAGACAATGTGATAATAACAACCAATGAAATGGGTGAATTGAGACTGAGACAAAATGCTCTGACTTAGCCGTGGAAGCTGTTGCGCAGGCCAGTTACAAGTCACTAAGTAGAAAAGCTGCAAGCCTCAATTTCTTGCTCAACTCTTCTGGATATCTTGAGTTTCGGTCAGACTTAATTTTGGCTGTGGATTCCTTATCCAGTTTTACAATCTGGAGGAATTCTGTATTTTGGCTGCCTCTTTAGGGCAACATACCTGGGCAGCATATGACGTGTCAAAACACCTGCACCTTTATGTTTTGTGTATGTGTGTTTGTGTTTTAATCCAGAGTAAAAACTGTGGGTGTTTGTTTTTTTTCCCGCCTTACACTGATGTTCGACACCTGTGTGAAGCTGCACACAGTAGCAGTAGGCTAATTAGAAACATTAGCTATAGCATCTACTTTTGTGAATTTAGCTTTGAACAAAACCTTTTGTCTCAAGATTTTTTGTGGTATTTCTGCTTTATTATGATAGTGATAGCTAGAAAGAGACAGGGGAGAGAAAGAGGGCATGGTATGCAGCATAGGGCCTGGGCCGCTGCGGTAAGGTGAGCTACCAGGGTGCCCCAGCTTTGAACAATATCTAACAGCAATAACAATAGCAATAGCAGTTTAGAGGTGGATATTTCACCCTCCTAGAACCTTTTCATTAAACTTTTTAGTGAGCCCAGACAGGACTTCAGACTAACTTTTTATATTGGTACTTTCTGGGGAAAATTACAAAGCTGCAACTCTGAAGAGAGTTGTCTAAATTCTCGGAACTCCAATTCTGAGTAATTGTGGAAACCAAGAAAGTCTCGACTGAGCAGAGAACTTTTGTACTGATACAGATGATAGCTGTTAGTGTTAGGAAAAAAAAAAGTTTAAATGGAAAATGGAATTGAATCATGACCTTGAAATCAAAAGTCAAATGGAATCTTGGATTTGGAGAATCGTGACACTCCTATATTGAATATAATATATACTTTATTTATATATATATATATATATATATATATATATATATATATATATATATATATATATATATATATATGGTGCACGCTGTCCTTAGGGTTTTATCTTCTGATTAATAACAGATGGGTTATGGGTGGGTAAAAATAGTGTGAAGCGCCTCCCCATTAAAAGAGACGCTGTGCGCATTTACACAAGAGGCACAGCAGTGTAACTTCATTGATTATTTAAGCCTTCCAACACGCCAACAGGATTGGTCAGGATCTAATGTTAATTAATGTTCTGTGTTCTTCTACACATCCAAAAGGTCACACACAGTCCAGGTTCATACAATGAAATTGTATGGAGTAAACCAGCCGTCCTCCTGATAAATCCTGAACTGCATCAGAGCTGTCTAAAAAATGTATTTCAGAAGCTAAAAGTTTAATTCTGTTTCCTCTGGAGAGTTTCCTCTGTCCTGTCAAGTTTATAGCTACAGTTTTTAGTTTTGCTGCTTAAATGTCCCACGATATTTGCTATGACATTACTGTGCACATGGAAACGTTTAAAATTAGTGTCTCTAATCATTAAAGTAAATTGTTCAAGAAAACACTCACACATCAATAGAACACACAATAAAGAAATCACCTGGAAGGCTTGCGCTGCTCAACATAATTTCAACGGCAATATAGCCTACAGGAACCAGTAGAGGTGGAGAGAATAGTCCATGCCTATGCAGGTCTTTATGTGTACATGCAGATTTGGATCATTTCAGAGCTGATCCAAGCATCACCATTGCACACCCATTTGGTGTTTGTTAAAACATTTTTTTATACATTACTTTTTTAATCAGACCTGTCGCATGTGTGACCAAAATGATCGCACCCTGGAGCCCTGAGCTCAGACTCTAACACAAATTAAATATCAAATTACAACAATTACGATTACAACAACAATTATTTTGAAGTTTTTATTTCTCTGCTGTAAATAATGTGAGCCCTCCTCTGTCTGACGGTTTTTGCTTCCTCTACTACTTCTCTGGACACTGCCATTTGAAACAATTAAGGCATTTTGTCATGAATTCCTGTGGCCTGATTTGTTTGTCATGCGTAGGAATATCTGTGACACAGCATGAAATAATACATAGCAAAAAAACAGAAATCCGTATAATCAAGCTTATTGATTCCAAATGCTTTTTTTAATCCACATGTTTCTTGTATAAAAGAAAATTTAATTGTTTACACTGTTCAAAATAAATCAAAATAAGTAAATTAATGAAAGAGTAAGACATACTGTAACAATTATCCTCTGAGAATTAATCATAACAATCTTTGTTGGTGTACCATCTTTATTGGTTACAGATTTCACACATTGGTAAAACATTACACAGCACTGATTTGCTTCATTTAGCTTTTAATTGGGTTTTTTATTTCTGAGTGAAAATGGCAGCTGTGTAATCAAAACCATCTCATGGACAAAAATGCTTTGTTGTAAATTTAACACAACCCCTGTAAATGCAGCTTCTTTAAAAGCTGCTTTATAGATTACAAAGACACAGACTGAGAGCATATGTAGAGAACTGGAAAAAAAAACAGTTGTACATACAGTACTTCCTCTTTTGAGTTGTATGGCAACATTTCAAACAAACAATGGCATTGATTTTCTTTCTTTTTCAAGGTAAAGTTCATGCATAGAAGTGCACTGTCTTTTCTGCAACGACAGCTGACAATATGATGGAACAGTAGAATCACAATATAATGTACAACCACCACTGTTACCCAGTATACGTTTTAATGCCACTGAAACTTGAAATCATTGAGCACATAAATCTCTCAACAATGTTCTAGAAGACAGACAAGGAAACAATGTCTGTGTCGACGGCTCAGGGTCAGAAGATCACTAGACAAAAACCATTGTCATCTCCTTTTTAAAGTAGAGGCAACATCATCAGCTCCCCAAGTCTATGTTGACAAGCCAGGGACTTCTCGGACAACCGGTGTGCTGACAGGACAACGTTTTGGTGCTCTGGCCTAGAGATTTCCGTCTTCTTTGCCTTCGTTTCAGCTGGGGAGGCACATGTCATGGGTCAAGCAGAAGAAAATACTTAACTGCTTGTTATTCCTCTCTGCTGGAACTCGGAAAAAGGATCTGTTGAGAGACAGATGAGCCTATCTCCCTGAATAGAAAGACAGACGGATTTTAAAGCGCTGCTGCCTTTGCCAGTGCCTGTGTCTATTTATCGCCACTCTTTGCCTTAGGGACACTACTTGGAAATATTAAGTGACATAGTTTGAAGTTTAAAGTTAGAGCTGGGGGACAAACATTCCCAGGAGTCAGACAAAATAGTGAAAAACTAACATTTCTCTTGTTGTCCTCACCTCCCTGAAATGGTTTGATCACCTTATCAACAAAATTAACAAAGTGACAGTGAAACAGGGACTTTTCACAGTATCCAAATCATAAAAAATAAAATGACCCAATCTTAGACCCACTATAAGCATGACAAAAACCTCAAACATTTCAACCTTGTAATTCAAAATTATACAAACAACAGAGGGACAAGTATCTTAACTTTATACAAACTCTTCAACATTGCCATTGTTGTTATAAAAACGATTAGATATTGATTAGATATTGTGTCATGATATGTGATTATCATTGTGTTAAGATGTGTCACAACAATTGAAATGTTAGTGTACTGTTACAGAGCAACTAGATTCAAAGTGTTGGCAAATAGTTTCTGCATCTTAATTGGCCATGTTTATTAATACATAAGTCAAAAAGCATTGATTTTGACAGTGGAGGGTGAGCTTCTTGCTGTGCGATAGCTAGACGTCATGCTGTTTCCTGCAAGCAGGACTCTTGCTGTGTAGCAGTGATTGCAACATATCCTTCTGATTACTGTCAGTGAATGTTATTAGGTGTTTTCTGATTGGGCTTGCATCGGCTGCAGGGTTCACTCTACAGGCTTCATGGGAATATGCAAAGTGCTTTGGCAAGTAAACCTCCATCTTAAATACAATGCTGCCGCCGCTACTGCTTTGCTTCTGTGGGCATAATTTGAAACAGATGCTGGGTCTGTCACAAAGGCAGTGGAAAACACATTAGCAATGGAAAAGCCAGCATGTCCCTTCACCCAAAGACAAAGCTGTTTGAGGATTGTGGTGCAACCACCAAAGGATGCCTCTTGATTTTTCTCAATACCATTGCCTAATTTTCCTCAGTCCTGAAAATGCCTTTGCTTGTGTGAGTATGGAATTGCTGGACTGAAAGCATATGTTGCTGGACTCTCTTTAATAATATGGCTTTTGGAGAATCATATTCATTATTTGTCTTGGAAGATGATGGCTTGGTGTTGATCCCATAGTGAAACTCCAGGAGGTTCCCCTACCACAAAAAAGTCACGTTTAAGAAATCAAAATCCAGCCCACATTTTCTCTTCTCCACTTCTCCACTCTAACATCTGCAGCTTTCATCTTACTATATCTTTAGCAAAAAGTCAAGTCAAGAAGTGGGGATATACAGTATCATCCCAGTCTGCCTCGGATGTTCTACCTCCACATGCAATTCTCAGAGGACTACATACACACTGAAGTATACATGAAGCCCTCAGCAGATATTTTCATTCCTTTGTTCTGTATGAATGTGTATGTGTTTGGGTGTGCGTGTGTGTGTGTGTGTGTGATTGCGTTTCCTCTTATTTAACAACTTGGCCAGTATTCCCTCTTATTGAGCCCAGAACCAACACTCTCACATTTAAGAGGGATGGTATGCTGCATGTTGGCTTTATCAGTTCCCAGTAAACAACAAGAGTTTTACCTGCATAATGGTATTATGTGGGTAATTGTAGCTCTGACAAATTCAAACACATCTCCACCATCATCTCATCTATCCAGTTTCTTTTCACTTCCTAGATGTAATGCTAGTCATTTAATCTGATAGCAATTTAGCCCATTAGCTTGATGTTTAGGAGGCAAACTAAACCATATGTGTCTACTCTCCAGCCTCCATACGGAACTATAGGGCAATTTGTTTGTTAATAATGCGGGCAGTATTTCTCAGTGTTGGAAATGGAGCATTTCTGACAATAATGCAAACAACAGGATGTATGGAGGGATTGTGCAAATGCCCACTGAGCAGGTGGAAGCATTTACGGAGATCTCCACAAGGTTAATTGGCCAGGTTACATTCAACACTGTAAGCTCTGTAATTAGTAAAGTACTTATTCTGTTGAACTATTGTTTTAAGTTACCATTAACTACAGCCGGGATGTATACAGTTACTCAAACATAGAGATTCTTTGAAGTATCCACTCCTTGAGTATGTTTTTACTTTTGCATAGAGACTTTTGAAGAGCAACACTCTATTACAGCGTAGTTTTTCTTAACCATGGACTAGTACTGTAGTTCTTAACCTTTTTCGCTTGTGACCCCTAAGGGCTTGACAGTAACGGTTGCCAGGCAACCATTGGCAACCATTTTGAGAAAAAGGCAACAAATTCTTCTGCTGCCTCGTCTGTACCGGAGTACAGGAGGTAACGCCAGACTTTCTGGGGCAAATTACTGCAACTCTGACGAGAGGGTTCACTGTCTAAATTCTCAGAACTCGGAACTCTCCAGTAGCTGTGGAAACCACGAAATTCTTGACTGAGCAGAGAACTTTTGTATTGACACAGACGATAGTCTAACAGTGGCATAGCTGTCAGTGCTGGAAAAAAAGTTTTAAATCGAATTGAATCGTAACTGTGAAATTGAAAATCAAATTGAATCATGGATTTGGAGAATCGCAATCCCAAAATAAATACATTTTTAATATTTGTTGCATTAGTGATATTTAAAAATTGCTGTTACATTCAGAACCGGAACCAGACAACACTGCACATGCGTTGGTGTGTTTATTCGCGTGCGCACAGCCATCTGTTTTATCTGAGACAATGGTGAAGCAAATTAAGTTGTTTGACTTTGGGGTGAAAAGTTTGACTAACCCGTCAACATCACAAACGAATGCTGGTATTTTGTATACGAGTAACTGAGGGTGGTCACATTAACTGATTACAGAATTTGAATCTTTAGTGTTAAGTATCAAATAAAACACAAACTTTGGTTTGATTACTGTAATAAAGCTTTTAAACATTCTTTTTTCACTTTCATTCTTAAGCTTATATGTAACTGCACAGTATCTTAATTACTCTATATAACTCTTAATTACTATATAAGGTGACTAAAAATGGCAACCATATTTTCAGTTTCGGTAACCAAAAGCTCATGTCTGGTTGCCAGCCTGGCAACCACTTTTAAACATGACTTGGACATGAGCTGTGAGCAGTTTAATTAAAGAGTGATTGTTTTATTTGAAGGACTTTCACAGGCCTGAACTGGGAAAAATACCCTGTTTTTGGGGTGAGGTTTGTTTTTTGTTTTAAAGGCAAGAAATTGGAGAAAACTCTGAAAAAATAAATATTTGGGGACCACTGGACTAGTATATTAAGCTAAATATCGGATTCTGTCTTCTTCTCACTGTTAATGATTGATAGAAGTCAATTTGTGCAATGACTAGCCAAGGTCATAGAACATAGTAACAGATTAAGGCACTTCTGACCATTTAAACATCTTGTTCTCATCCTCTCACATCTGAAGTAATCATCATATACCATTTTATATTGAAAATGTAAAAACACTCAAGAGCCAGACAACTCTTTTGGGTGATTTGAAGTAAGAAAAGGGTGAAATTAACTGGCAACTCTGCTAAATAAGCATCCAGTCATTGGCATGGCCCCAGTGATTGCCGTTTGTCATTAGCGTTATCGTCTCCTCTTTCCGTTTTCCCAAGAACACACTATTTTTTTTTATTTTTTTATTTAATCAGTGAAAATCATCAAAATATTTTTGCCATCCACTGCCTACACCACAGTCAGTGAATGTTTTAATGACTTCATGCTAGCTTAACGAAAACTGATCGCAATTATTGCACTTTTGATTTGAGACCTCCCTTACTCAGGGGTTATTAAATTGAAGTGTTTTCTTCCATTTTATCCACTTAACAGAGGCAGTGAACTAGTGTATATGGATTTGATGATCATCTCTATTAAATGTGAGGTTGTAATAAACTAGAAATAAAAGAGAGAATAAGAGATTTTTCAACTTAAAATAAAATAAAATGGATTTGTATTTGAGGATGAAGATGCTGTACATTCTTGTTTGAGGTGCCTCTGCCTGGATTTACCCACAGAATCCAACATCAAACTTGCAACCGTTTAGCCTCAATATCCAATTATGATCTGTGTGCTCTGTTCTCCGTGTGAAGAATGTTGCTGTGCTATAGACACACTTGAAGCTTTCAGGTAAGGAGTCATCAATCACTGGCCCTCTTCTGACATTAACTTTTTTGTCAATGCCACTGTCTCCAGTTTGTCTGCAGACTGAAAGATTTGAGAGGCACTTTTTATTTGCACGCTTTTAACTCTCCCCAGCTGGGGTAATGGAACTGGTTGTGTGCAAGCAATTAATGCAACCACAATGCCAAAAGTGGTGATTTGTCATACACCGGTGATACCTAATCATTATATGGAATGTAACTCTCCTAAACTGCCCAGCCTTGGTTGATGTTGTGATTCTGTCTGTTCTTGGGTTTCTATGGTCTTGCCCGGTACTCCCATTCCCACATGTACAGTCAAAACACACACACACAGACACAAGCAAAAATGCACAAGATGTAGCACTGTTTCCTGTTATATGTGTAATATGTGTACTAGTATCTGTATCTGTGGTTTCTTTTGTGTAAAGCAATATGGAGCAAAATAAAAATTGTGGACCCTCCACAAACATGCTTAACCTCTTTGTCTCTTTGTCAAACACTGGTTTGTCCCTGTAACAGCATAGTGTATATAATTAAAATACAGCTATCGCATGTTGTTGTGTAGTTCCTGTCTTTTTTTTTTTTTTTTTTTTTTTTTTTTTTTTACTTTATAAGCAACAGTGGTGTTAATTTATCGTACCTCTAATTTTAACTCCCTGGACTCTCCACCTCCTGTCTACTCTTGCCCTTAATATGAAGGCATTTCAATTGCAATGAAGCCCCTAGGCTGACAGCCATGAGATTAGTATGAATGTATTACCCCCTTGGGTGCCATAGCCTGTAATAAGTTCCCCATTAATCGTATCCGTTGGGGAAAATTTGTTTAGGCCTTAATTACATATCATTAAAATTGGTTTTGATTCTCTGAGATTTAAGCTCAGAATTTGACTGCACATTTTCTGCTTTCTTTGCCTTTAGCCATTCTGCAAATTTATGTTACTTTGCTTCCTCCACCAATTTGATTTCTCATGGCCTCAATTATTGTGGTAATGTTTTCCTGTTCCTTAAAACACACTTTTCACTGGCATTTTAATTCATAATTTTATAGTTTTTCCTTTGTTTGTGTCTGTGTTCTACACATAGTCTTATCTATTTGTCTATCTTCTTTTGTGTCACTTTACAAAGCTCTTTGAAATGTGCTTTATAAATAGTGTGGATAGAAACTCTGTGAGCAATATAAGCTAAATCGTTGAAATGCAAGACTCACATTCACCATAGAATGGTAAGGCTTGTCAAGCTCAGTTAGTCAACAAAACATATCTTAAATGGAGGCTTAAATTTCATACTGCTTTCTGCTGGGGAACTTTCCGTTAACAATACTGGAGCTTGAAGCAGAATCATGGTTGTCTTTAAATGCCTTTCCTTCACTCAGTCAGCTGCCAGCAATCGAGTTCACATCTTACTGTGGCTGAAATGTGCAGTGTAAGGACTGGTGACCTCTAAAGGTTCTGCATGGTCGCTAATCCATATCAAATGATATCCAGAATATTGTACATGGAAACACCTCCACTATCCAAGTGGTGGTGGTTCATTACAAAGGCCTTTTACAGTTTTACTGTGTTCACATCCATGAGACCAAGCTGAGTGCAATGGCCTTTATTATCATCATGGTTGGAAATTGATTAATAGATATTTTTGTTCGTGTCTAAAAATATTCCCTACTTTTAAGGTAGGTAACTGTTGTGATCGTTAGAATAAAAATGAAAGGTGTTCCAGAAATTAGGGAATCTGTATCTTGAATTTGATTTTTGATTCCTCATATTAACTCCTATGTGACTAAGCCTATAACCTTTCCCCTGGATTAGAAGTAACCTCAATCAAACTGGGGCAGGGAGATTCTAGCAGCTGAAGTTTTTCTTTAAATTTTAGCTATGGGATATCTGGTCAGAGATATCTGGTCATAATATTTTAAAGCTGCATGTAAGCAGTTTAAATGATCAAATGAGACCTTAAACAGACTATGGTCAAGGGCTGGAGCACATATTGTTTACATTTCCTGATAGCATTTAGCATTAGAGGAGGGCTCAGACAGGAAGACTGTTCACATAACGAGCAGTGTGTTGAGCTGTCAGCAGTAACCTTTTCACAGCTTCATTCCTCCACACAGACCACCTGTAGAGCGGTGGATGTTTTCTTGGCAATGTATTTTGCGTAACGATTAAGAGCAGAGCCATCATGCCATTTGGCTGTTTTGAAACCTTGTCTCCAGCAAAAAAAGACACAAAATTTCAAGCTGAGAACTGTTTCACAAAATAAATAAAGGAGAAAAAATAGCCATTTTTGAATGTGACCAATACAGGATGAAAGGTTATTTATATTGGCCTGCTATATGGTCTGCTCCGCTAGTTAGGAACCTGGGAATGGCAACAGTTCATTGGAGCAATCTGACTCGATATGGCGATGATTTATCAGACCACTGGGACCATTTGGCCTTGTAAAACATGAGGTGAAGCCAAGACTGTTAAGCTATGTAATCAGCC
This sequence comes from Siniperca chuatsi, assembly GCF_020085105.1. Taxonomy (NCBI): domain Eukaryota; kingdom Metazoa; phylum Chordata; class Actinopteri; order Centrarchiformes; family Sinipercidae; genus Siniperca; species Siniperca chuatsi. Next base: position 15,126,451 of record NC_058047.1, read on the forward strand.
ATGGTGAGCCTAATACCACACTCCCTACTTCAATACATTTATGGTCCAAGGACCAAAGCACATACTTGTTGGTTGTTACTACTGCTCTTCAATGTTTTTCTTTCTATTTGTTTGAGCAATCATTTCCTCTTTTCAAAAGCTTGGTGTATGCCCCATTTGTGCAAATTGAACATGTGTGGGAACCAAAAAGTTATCCACAAAGCACTTTTTAAATGCATTTCCTCTCATTGGATTTAATGGTGTTGTTTCAGTCTAGTAACACAGCACAAAAGACTTTATATATCTAAGAAGCATTATGTTTTCAACATGTGATTGTTCCACATACTCCTGCTTGAAAAACATTATCTTCTCCAATTACAACAGCTAAATACACCTTCTAAATTACTCCTGCAAGCTTCCATCAGAGCTAAGCACATGGAAATTGGTTCACCGGTTCAGACTTAGTTATTATTCACATGGACTGGTTCAACAGTATGAGAGGCTGTTCCACAAACTATTTTCCAAGAAGGATTGTATTGACTGATTTTCCCTAATGATGCCTCTCAGGGACACTGTCGTATTTGTAAGCAGCTAAAGGGTAGACACTTAACTGTAGCCATGGGTTTTTTTAAGGTTCATTACAGTAACATAATGGTTTAACTTTTGTGGAGAGACGTCAGGGCAATGGTAATTTGTCAAATATGTTTTCATCTTGCCATACAAGATTAATTTCCATATCATAGTATTTCCCTAAAGATTTTTCTTTTCAGTATGCAAGCTGTAGGTCATAAAGGTATTCAGCTAGACCAGAAAACAAGAAAAACCTAAAGCACATACTATATCTGTATATGAGACAGACATGTCCGTCCTTCTAACTTCTAAAGAGCTGCTTTTATTCTATTCAAAGGAAACATGTAGTAAAAAGTAGGTCTTCAACAAAGTTTCACCGTTTGCATTTGGTGCATCTCTGCGCACTTTATAATTCTCATTCATTCTTAGCGTGACCCTGGCTGTAAGATTGATCCTTTAGCCCAGAAATGAAATACATATATATTACATATCACACAAGAATCTTCCTAGAAACTATATAGTTTTTACTTCATATAAATTTTAAAGTGTTGTGTAGTAGCGGGCATGCTAAAATATACTTCAGCCTTCCTATTTGGTAATGATGCATGCACTTCCTTGTAGATTAGAGGATAAGATGGCAGATAGATACCAGGGGTGTTGTAAGACCTGAGCATATAAACATTCTATATCTTTTACAGTTTATCTATAAAAAATATATATCTAAGAACCGTGCAACAGTTTCAAACAAAGTAACTGCATTGCCCTACCGTTGAACCTATACATACTGTACTCACTATGCTGTAAGTGCAATTTTAACACAGAGCTGTTTCAACCAGAGTTTTTGTATCAAAACAGCGACTCAAGTATCACTTTTTGTCCTGGATGGATCAGGTGTTGTAACCCTCATGAAACTCAATGTTTTCAGTGTAATTCATTCTTTTCGTTAGATTCCCAAATATAATACAGCATTGATGTCTGTGCTATAAACTCAGTGGCCACTTTATTACACTTTATTACAAATGTACAATCTCATGCAATCCAATATTTGACATTGTCATTGAGATTGGATGCTGTAATTTTTGTGCACTGCAAATGTTAAACTGTAGGCACATAACACTGTAATGACTTCGGAAAGGAGATGAAGAAGAGTGGTACATTTAAGTTTAAAGGGCGTCTCTCATGTGATTTGGTTTGGAAGCTCAACATCTTCCCTTGGTTTTCTGCTCTTTTAATACAATAACTGTCATTTGTTTAGAGGGTCTTGGCTATGCGACTGACTCCGGTTACAAATTGTCTTGATCTCTCATTGCCTCAGTCCTCTCAGAAAGAGCTTACCTCTCAGAGGGGAGGAAGCCTAAAAATGACTATTCCACACACTACCATAAAAATGATGTTTTCTTTTGATGATAACGATAAGAGGAGTGAGGCGTGGAGGCTGTTAGAGGAGTTGGACTCACAACCCTCCCCAGAGATATTATGTATTTTAACATGACTGTATGGAAAATGCATTTGTCCAACCACAAGTTCATGTGCAAACAACAGATTTTATGAACCCCAAGGTAGAGCACATTTGGAAAGGAGGAGATTAAAGTTCATGTTCCTCACATCTGTGCAATACATCACTTTTGAAGTCAATACTGTAAGAGAATGCGCAAGTAGTATTGGGGAGAGTGAACATTAAATTTAATTCATTTGAAAAACATTAATATTTTCACTTGACCCCATTGTCATTGAATTAACTCATAAGAATTAGTGAAAGATTAGTCGATTAATCGAGGGACCATGAATGTAAAGAAGCAACAAACACTAAGTTACTAGAAAAATAAAACCTCCTGTACATTGTTATGTAATAGAGCACAACATAAATACTACTTTGTGAAACTTTTGGAACATTTTTGTATTGTTGATGCCGTGTCAGTGAGGTGTTGACAAAATAAAAAAGAAACACCGTCATTATAACGTGGTCCAATACAACACCCTCACGCAAAGTTCAGCCTCAAAACATTAACTTCTGTTCTGTTATGTTCTGTCCGCATATTGCACTTTAGGCAGACATCACCAGATGCTAAGAAATAGTCTCACTAGACTTGTTGCTGCATGTCTGCATCTATCACATACTTGCGAGTAGGAGGTTCACCTACTGTGCACCTCTCCATCCTGTCCTTACCCAGAATTCCTCCATGTATTTGAACCGTCTACTGGTCTTCTCATTTCACCGTGGGAGGTTGGAGAGCAGAGGAAGCAAGCCTTTTGTGGTTCACTTGAACTAGAATGCAATCCAAGACCTTATCAGTGTGCAGCTGCCTCAGACAATGGGAAGTACATGTGTTTGTAAATGTGCTGCAAGCCATCAACCATCAACACTGCCCTCAATCTTTTCTCAGAGAAACTTACAATCAGTAACACTGTTCATTGACCAATAATATGGTAGCACAATAAATTTCATGTCATGTTTGTGTTGCCATTAATTCTGTGGAATTCATCCATCTGAGAAATAGTGGGCCTCTGCATTGTTTAAACAAATTTTGCTTGTCATTGATACATTTCCTAACAAACTATTAAAAGTTCTACTGTCTCTAGTTTATTGTTCATTTCTCTACCTACACTAAGTAACTGTATTGCTCCAGGTATTTTATATGATAACACTTTATTTGACTGGGCTTGGAGCTTCAGAAGCGCTTGTCCTGCTGGGGTTTAGTGATATTAAGACATGGCTGTTGCACATTGTGCAGTACAGGCTCTCTAGAAGAGTCTCTCCTCTATCTGTGAGGCTTTGAACTGAGGCCAGATGGCCTGCAGTAACCGAGTGCAGCAGGAGGCTTCGCTGCTGTGGAAGTCAATGGCCTCCTCTGGGAGGAGAAACAAGAGAGCTACGAAGACAGAAATCACAATACAACTACCCACTTCGAGATGTATAATTAAATGTGTTGTGTCAGTCTAGAGATTTGCAAGTCCTACCCTTTTAAGACAACAACAAAGTCCAAAGGCATGCACTTGTGTGTAGCATTACTGATCTCTGCAGGAAGAGAATATCAGTAACAAAAAATGTACAGCAAATTATATTCATATATGTATACCTCCTCTGAACAGCCAGTTGTAGATATTTCGATATTCAACATTTTTTGGGACATAATTTACATCTACTCAGAATACCCAGTAATTAATATGTAGGCCTGTCATGATAACTACTTTTGTTGGACGATATAATGTCCCAGCAATAATTGCGATAAATGATATTATTGTCATTTTAAAGGCATTTGCATCGCATTCCATTGCATTAATTTGCATAAAGCATAGGGGCTGTGTCACTTGCAGAAAGGGAGTGACAGAGAAATCTTCAGCCAAATAATCACAAAACTCACTACAGGGACATAGTATATTTAGTATATATAATATATTAATATGTAATTTATTTTTTTAAATCTACAAAGGGAGGAAGAAGATCAAATTAACTATTTATATATTTACAAGCTCAAACTCTAATCCAGAGATCTGGAGAGAGAGTGAGAGAGAAGCTCAAACCTGCCTGCCCCATACGCCGCACCTACTGACTGCGCAAGTGGAGAGGGAGAGACGAGACCCCGGCGCTGTTAGCAGAAGAGCCGAGGACTGCGATTACTCTGAGCAGCCTGCATGGGAATGAATTACAATATAGTATATGAATATATTTCTCGCCTTTTCCACGATGGTCTGAATAGTTCGCTAAATTTGTCACTAGTCACTTTTTAGAAATAAAGTCGGTAAGAGAGTCTGAAAAGTCACTAAATCTAGACAGAAAAGCAGCACGACCAGAAATGACAGCAAAATGTGTCTCAGCATAGTTCTGTTAATTTGGCTTAGGCCCTGTAAAAAAAAAAATAAAATGCTTAAGCACTGCGCCCCAAGTCTTATAATGGTAGGGAAAACCCTACTGTTTATTCTGGCAAATGTTGGCGACATTCTTATGTAAATAAACATGCATGTCATTGTGCATAAACACAACAGGGAATATCGATGTCAGCAAAAATGATCGAGATCGTGTCCAAATGTCATACAATAAGTCGATAACGTAATTATCATGACAGGCCTATTTATATGTGTGTTTCTATTGTAGATATTTTTTATACAAGATACATGTTGACTTTTCCTCTTTTTGTCTTATACTTGCAAATGCATGTGTACATGTTGGTTTACCCCATGTAGCTTAAAGTTATGGGTAATGGGAAAATTTATATATGGTGTTTTTAAATGTTCCTTTTTGTAACATGGGTTACAAATTACTGTCTGCACTATTGTAAACATTTTGTTACAAACATATTTCAGTTTTAAAAACCACTGTAATTTTGTCATTTTAGATGGACTATATTTTTGACAAACAGGATGTTAGGGGTGTCCCTTTCATATGCAAATGAAGTCCATGTAAATAATGCAAACAACATCAAGACGTCACACAGAAACAAATGTGGTTGGTGTTGCTAGGCGACACTGGCAGCCAAACTATGGCGCACAACCATATACACTGTAGGCCTGTATTTTTGAGCCAGAGGTACTGAACACCTCAGCACAACAAGGAAGTCAGTGTTAAGTAAGTTTACTGAAGTTTGGGAAACACTGATGGAGCATAAGCAAAAGTCACCTGTCACCTGTTTTTGAGATTTGCGAAATGCCAACAATTGAATTCTGTTCTGTACTAAAATGGCCTTGTTTACTGGGCCCATTTGCTGTGGCTTTCTATTGAGTCCTAGGTTGATATGTGCACTACAGACATACTTTCTGTTGTCAAATAACATACTGGCAAATTTGTTTCTTTTATTGAGTTGGTTCCAGTTGCTGCTAACAGACACACAACTCATCTGGCATCCAGTTGCATGCCCAATACTACAGCTCTTTCTACAAGTCGCTTTTTTCTCAATTCTAAATAGCCAGTGTACTGAATGTAAATCGCAATTCAAAGGTGACACTCAGGGAAGAGCAGCAGTCTGTATTTGGAAACATCGATAACTAATTGACAGCTGTTTTGAGTCGCCCAGTGTGACCTGGAAATTAAGCAGGGAAGGGCTGAGTAGTTGTTTACATTTCAGAAAGTTGATGATGAAGCCTCCAACACAATTAACACCTATTTAATCTCAAATTTGAGAGTTCTTGTCACTTTTAATTAAGTTATTCCTTGCTGCACAGTGTTGAAGGACTTCAACGTCTTATGCTCATATATGAGGTTGTATGATTGTTAGTGTTTTCAAAGCTAAGTAAAAGTAGCAGAAACACAGTTATTTGGTTAGGAGAGATTGTATTATCTGATGTTCTTATTCTGGCACCGCTCTGGGAGAAAGGAGAACTTGTGGTTCTTTCTTGTGGGATCTTGATAAAAAGACAAAAGTCACACTCACTCTATTATAGTCTTCAGGATGTCTCGACACATTCTCCCTGTCTCTGTGAAAGCAAATGTGTTAATGAGTCAAATCCCACAGATGGACAGTCATTGTTAAAATGCTTAAGTAGTCAAATGAAGACTTCAACCCTGACTTAACACATGACATGGGAGATTCTTCCATTTGTGGTCATCGTAGAAGCGAAATATGGAACCCTGGGAAATCATGGAAAATAATAAGGCTATTGTTCTGTGCAAAGTTGCAGTGCCCACTGGTTTTCCCTCTGTAAGGGTAATGCCTGAAGCCCTAAATGGCTATAACAACTAAGAGAATATTGTACTTGAATAATTCTTAATGCGGGGGTGGAATTCATATTGTGACACAGACACATTCACTGCACGGCAAACCTTTGATTCAGCTCCTTTTGTAAGTTCTGTTTGCAGTATTCAGTGTAAGTAACTAAGGTTCATCCCCTGTTTGCTGTTCTACTAGTTAATGATGTAGTAGCGGAGGGAATAAGTTGGGTCCACACTCTCCTTTATTCATCTTTTTACTTTGCTGTTCCTCATTTTCAAAGGCAAGATGTGCGTAACACAGTAGTTGATGAAAGGAGAGAAAAAAGACTAGCCAGCAGGTTTTATTTATGGAATCTTTTTTTTTTTCTCTTTTGACCAGGCCCAGCTATGGGCATTCTGGCCACCAGTGAATTTATTCCACACTCTCAAAATGATGACATACACCAGGCTTTGTTGTGGGGGTGGGGGTGAGGGGGTGTACTGTGAGGCGGTAAGCTTTCCTGTGCAGTTGTTTGGTCTGACCTCTCCTCCCCATCAGTGACATACCATTAACTACTACACATGCTTCTCTGTGCACCTACCAACCCTCGTCAGCGCAGGCAATATATCTTGTTTGTATTTTTCAAAGGTGGCACTGCTATACTCTCAGCCGCTTGATAGGCTCCACTGCTTACCATACAGTATGTTAATGGGCCTTACAGATGTCCTTCAAAGGATGGGGAGAAAGGAGTTTATTTTGTAGTCATGTCACATTACTGTTCTTTCAGAACTGATGTTAGCTGCTGACAGTTGCAATTAAGTGTAAAATGTTCCTTTCCTGTCAAAGCAAAGGGCTTGGACAGAATACCTACACCCGAGAATGGCCAGAGGGATAACTCTTCTGCATAGTCCCATTTAATGGGGATGGTGGAGTATGCCAGTGTGCAGGCAAAAAAAAAAAAAAGCGGTTGCTAGCTTCATTTTTTTTTTTGCCTTTTTTCTTCTTCTGTTGTGACACCTATGCAGTCTCTTTCAGTCCCCCTGTTATTCTTTTCTGCACACTGTCTCGCTGTGTCCAGAGAGGCCTGGAAACTCATCTGACACTCAAGCTGAGATTTAATGTAAAAGTGTAATAAGAGCTTTGAAGAGAGTCTGCTCCCCTCTAAAACGCCGTCCCTTCAGAATTCACTGTTTTCGGAGGGTATTGTTATGGGTCGTTGAGGCACCGGTACTTCTCTCCGTTGAGAGTGGCGTCCAACATATTGGCCTGTCGTCCTTGGTGATGATGGAGCCCATATTTTATGGGAGTTGCGCTCTAAGTGAAACTGAGAGGTGATCCTGCAAAACAGGAGATGGAGGGGACGTGGGGTCACAATTTGGCCCCTTTATTCCCAGCTGCCAATTTAAACTTTGATGTGAGTGTTTGGGTTCCCATGGTATCAAGGAGAGCAAAATGACTTTTCAGTATCCAGATGATAGACGTGTGATTCTGTCACATGTTAAGTCTCAAATCCAAATCACTTTGTCAGTAAAACCGTTTATATGTAACAATGTGGCTCACATTGGCTGCAAAAGTGGACAATGAGTGACAGGGTAGATACTGGAGTGTGTTGGTTTGAAAACTGATGTCTTCATTACTTCTTAATATCTTTATTATATGCGTCCAGTGTCTGAAATTAACTTTTTGACTCACCGGCCAAGGAGACTGGTAGATGAAAAATCCACCAGCCAAGCATATTTTTTTACCGGCCAGAATTATAAATTGCCTTTTTTTGGGTCACATATACAGTAGTGTGCAACTGTGCGGGCCCCCCCCCAATTGATTTGGAATGGGGATAGTGCGTTTAGGCTGCGGCAGTGAGGGCCACAGGGGGTGCCGGACAAAGATCCGTGACCTGCAGTGGAAAAGTTGAAACAGAATCAACTTTTGGAGAAACGCAACCCAACGTCACACTGCCAATCCGGCGATCAGACCAGTCAAACTGCTCCACAGCAGCCTGAAATATCACTGAAACCATGCGCTATCCAGGCGAGTTCGTGGACCAAACTATGATACTCTCCCACTTGTGTCCTCTGTTTATTTCATGTACCCATCTTCGACATCTGTGTCTGGCTTACAGTCTATGCTGAAAAATAACGATACAAAGATTTGTTTGAGAAAGAGAGACATCAATGTTTGAGCGACCTAAAGAGTGAATGAGGAGAGGGAGCACCGGTTAGTGAGAAAGCCGGTGAATCAGAGAAAACGTTATATTCTGACTGTTTCACAGCGGTAAAGTTCTAAAAGCACAAATAAACGTGGCCACACCCCTCACACCACCGCACAGCCCTAATCACTAATCGCTGCAAGCCTGATTCTGTCTGAATGAAGGTTAAAG